>NC_092859.1:114866444-115036552 GCF_032062135.1 Pyxicephalus adspersus | reverse complement strand
CGGGGTCAGGAGAAGGACTTGAACGTCTCCTGTACAGATTGTAGGCTCAGGGAGGTGGGCGGGTAGTCGCTTTGGAGAACTTCTCCCGTAAGGATTGTAGGCTCAGTGCGGTGGGCGGGTTGTCTCCCTGGACAGGCTGAGACCTGGGATGGGAGAGTGGGCAGGTTCTGTCATTTTAACATCACTCTGGGGGATGTTTTTTCCCATTTGAGTGATACATGGCTCCCCAAGCATGCGCCGTCAGGAGTCCGTGCTTTTAGTGGTCCATAGGTCCGAAAAGGTTGGCCACCACTGCTTTAAATCAGTGGTATGGTATTGACAGCTGTAGGGTTTCTATAAAGAATTGTCACCAATAATCCATCCTTTTGCAAGAAAATCTCCACATCCAGGAGTTAAATTTTCATAGTAAATTTTAAACCACATTTACACGTTATTATGAACACTATTACTAATCTGTGTGAAATCAGACAGCTCAAAAGCCCCTTTTTGCACATGACTTAATATTTAATTTATGGGATATTGGTGCCATTACAAGAGGTCTATACCAGTCATTTTCAAGTACTTACCTTCTTTAGTTAAAGCAGATCTAAAATACAATTTTTACCTTATATAAAAGGCTAGATCCTTTTATATAAGGTAAAATTTATCTTAGTTTTTTTTTTTTGGGGGGGGGGCGTTTAAAACAGTCCCTTCACTGCGGCGATCCAGAATGGGAGCCGATTTAGGAAACCTCCAACAGATCTGTGAAGGTAAAGGTGAGTTTTTTTTTCAGTTTACTTCTGCTTTAAGTAACATGTAGGGCTAGGTTACATGGACAATTGTGAATCGGCGAAGCTCCCATCTAACAGCTGAGTATAACCTTAGCCAACTGCCTGAAAGCAGTGTTTGTGGAATGCAGCAACCATAATCATCGGTTAACCTCACCAAAAATGCCCATCAAAACTGCTTGTGAATGCTTATTCATTTTGGTCAAGATGGCAGCTGATCAGCAACTGGCAGGCTGAAATGCCTGCTGATTGCCTTGGAACTGTCTGGCTCAGTGGTTAGCACTCTGGCCTTTGCAGCACTAGGTCTTAGGTTCTGCAAGGCTTTCATCTGGGTACTCTGGTTTCCTCCCACATTAAAAAAAACATACAGTTAGGTTAATCTGCAATCCCTCCAAAATTGACTCTGGACTGTGTTAATGACATATGACTATGGTAGGGACATTAGATTGTGAGCCCCTTTGCTGCTATATAAATATTGGCTAAAAAAAAATAACTGTTCATAGGTACGTAGCCTCACAGGTATTCTCTTTCCCCACATGTGACTGGACAGTGAAAGTTGAAGTAGCTGATTAATAAGACCATCTTTTTGTTACTCTACTGTCTACTATCTGTTACTCTGCTCTTATCTCCCTAAGTCCAAACTTGCCTGTAAATAACTGATACTGATACCAGGTTAAATCTATGTATTTGTTTGCATTAAAAAAAAAACAATAATGATCTATTAATAAGACACATCTAAATTAAGGTGTATCATTTACATATTCATTGATTTAAACCACAGTTTGGAACGCCTGCACCTGTAGCTCGGAGAACAGCGTGAAGCTAAAAGGACTCAGGTGCTATAAGCTCACATATAGTATATGGAAAAAAAAGTGTACTATGCCTTTTATGCCTGTATAATACAATCGTGCCCATGTGACTGCTCATAATTTTCTGTTGTGCAGGTATAGTCTTCACCATTACCAGCTTGGTGCAAAATGTGAAAATTTTCAGTCTCCACCACCACCACAGTTTCAAATGTATTGAGCAAACTAAAAAATGTCAGGCAGGACCAACATACATTTTTCTGTACATGCAGACAAAACATGGGGACATTTGCATGCCTTACAGAAATATACTGAATACGTTTTACCTATTTTGCTCAGACGTACACAGTTAAATCTCAGTAAAGGTTTTTTGACCCTAGTATGCTGTGTTAGGACACCACTATTATGGCAGTACAATCCTTTTTACGCATATTCACTAGAAGCTGACGTCATTTTAATCATATATGCAATTTTCGATTCATGTCATGGTAATTAATAGTTGATTTGCTATCTAATAAACTCATCAAACATATCTATCTCCCTTGCCTGATCTTACATGAACTTGTTTGTTGGTTGTCTTTGCAAGTCAAACAGGATGAATTCATGAGCTAAGATGGTTAAAGCTACGTACACACTTCCAATTATTATCGTTGGAAAACGAACGACGAACGATCCTGCACGATATCTACGAACGATCGTATAGCACCGATCCTGCACATAGAGATAACGACACGATCGTTCGTAGATATTGTACACACAATAGATACGATCGTTTGAGCGATAGAGGAACTATGTGCACGACAGGAAAGTGAACGAACGTGCGTTCATTACGCATGCTCAGACCATGGACGCGCAACGAACGACCGTACACACGAACGATGGTCAACGATCGTCGTCCAATCCGATCCGCCGGTCCGGTCGTTCGTTTACAACGACTTTCCTCGTTCGTCGGCGTCGTTGGTTACTTTTTTACGAACTATTTTTTGCCCAATCGATCGTTCGTTGTTCGTTTTGAACGATAAAAATTGGAAGTGTGTACGCACCTTTAGTAACCTATGGCAAAAATAGGAAATCAGCTTTGAGCAGCTCAGCATGGGTAGACAATCAGTAGATAACCTGTGATTATATGCTTTGGGTTGAAAAGCATCATTACTTTTAGAATGGTCAGCTGATTTACAAAAGATCTACAAAAAAAAAACAGCTGTAGTGTCACAGCCAGCTTTTAGCTGTAATTCTGACATTTTTTATAAAAAAAGTTGCTACCGGTGACTAACCATAGGTTCCTTTTTTGTACTCAGTACCCACAAATGACAGTAAATCACATGCTGTGTGTCTGATGAGTGGCTGACTTGCACCTATTAGTGTGCAACTAATAACAATAACTATTCACTGAAGATCTATCCTAGCTTTATAGCTTCTTTACCTAACACCTAAGCTTCGCTTAAATCAGAACTAAAGTTGTACTTTGAAAATGAGCCACCAGGCAGGTTTTTAATTAGGGAAGGGATAGGGGCTGTCCCTTATGCAATAAAAAATAATTACCTGCCTGATACTTGTCTTCAGCTGTCAATTGCATGCGTAGGATGTTGAGATACCTGGCACACCCCAGCTTCCTCTGTGACTGCTGGGACTGAAAAACTTATATCAAGGTATTAATTCAGCCCAGCCAATAGGACCCAACTCCAGAGAGAAGATCTGGTGAAGATGGCAATGGCTGCTCTGGAGCGTACAGGACAGGTGAGTGCAATTACAAAATTGTAATTATGCAGGTGAGGTTATTTTATTGCAAAAGGGACATCAGCAGCAATTTCTTAAATGTTGGGTTAAGTTCAGCTTTAATAATTAACATTTATTGTAAAGCTCCGGCCTAAAGTGGAACTATTTTGTAGTCCCACTTTACAAATTACAGGCAGGCTGTTATTGCAGAAATGGACAAGAGTTGGGTATTCCGCTGGGAATATGTGAAAAGGCTGAGCTGTGCATGCCCAGTGTCAGCTTTGATTGATAATTAAATTTTTTTACTTGTCTTGATAAAAACATTCTTACACACTAAACATTAAGTTATCTTAAAATCTACTTAACGTCTATATTTTCTTCTAAATGTCATAGTTAAATAGTATGCAGAATGGTGTGTAACACCTAATTATCATGGCAGATGCCACAAAAGAATAATTACAGAAATAATGGATTATCAGCTTCACTTTCATTAGTAAATTAGTCGGCATGCTACATTCACCCGCCCATCTGTTCTGAAACTGGAAATCAGATGTTAGGTAATTCCTGACATTAATGTTAACCTCTAGTGATGTGTAAAACACAGTGCATGGATATCTGCTGGGTGGTAGATTTCTGACTAGTAGCATTAGGGAAAAAACAAAGCAGCTCATAACACATTGCTGGGAGGGGAGAAAATACAAAACTGAGTTACTTAATCTCACACAATATTGTATTTTTAATTCTGTTTTTAAGATTATTTTATAAATTTATAAGATTATTAGGTACTAGTCATATATATATACTGATCTATCATTACAGCTGAAATTTGCTGCTTATATTGCACTTTCTCTGGTTTGTCCTTTCCGCTCATTCCCCTTATTAATGAGCTAACAATTATTAAACAGATAAAGCTTTAATTGTGTGTACCACATCCCTAACTAAAGAGTACCTAAACTCAGAAATTTCACTTTACATAAAAAGGTTTATGTAGGGTAAAAATTCTGTTTGTTTTTTAGAAACACCTTTTTAAGCATCGCTCCCTAATTTCCCAATGAATGGGAACACAAAGCCTCCATGCATAAGATGCTCTTCTCAGGAAAAGGAGCCTTTTCGTGAGAATAGAAAAACTTGCTGGTCTCACGTATGCGCACTTTTTTTCTCAACTTACGTCACTCGATCTCACGCCTTGGTTGGGTGATGTAGGATGAAGAACCTAGACTCCGAATTTTCTCTTTACATAAAAGGGTAGACAACCCTTTTATGTAAGGTAAAAATTCTTTTTTTTGTTTTTAAGTGCAACACCCATTTCTTTAAAAAAAAAAAAGGTTAAAGCACCGCCCCCTAATTTTTGATCGCCTAGGTGGTCGAGAATGAATGGGAGCGCAAAGCCTCCCGGGATACCTACGTCAGGCATTCCGGGAGGCTCTTGGGCGCTCCTTTGGGCATGCGCAGAGGGAGCCTTTTTGGGCAAAGAGGAAAATTTGACAATCCCCCACATGCACAAATTTTTTTTTCCATCCTACGTTACCCGATCTTGCGCCTGGGTCGAATGGCGTAGGAAGTAGAACAGGAAGAAGAGCAGAAGATGGTGGTGCATGGGGCGCCGGCTCCAGGACAACGCAAGACCAGATGCCAGACACCCCCAGAGGGATTGGGGTAGGCTGTATTGGAATTGCTACAGCTTCAAATGCACATTGTGAGAAGCTTACAGTGTTCTGTAAAATCAGAATATGCAATTTTAGTACAGAGCAGAGGCTGTGCAAGGTAAAAAGTAAGACTGAATTCAGCTTTAACTAAATAAGTGTGCACCATGCTTTTTCTAGTATTGCACACAGATAAAAATAGAGTTTATGGTATTATAGAAGATGGAGTGTATCTAATGCTATAGTTGTGGCTTTTTGCCACAGCTTCAGAGGTAGTTAGCATTTTGATTAAATGGATTTTAAAAATACATATACATTGTTCTTTTAATGAGAGAAGAACAAAAAGAAAAAACATAGAAGAAAAAGAAGAGAAAATAGAGGGAAAATCATGAAATAGGAAATGATCAGCATTTGTAAAGGAGGTCAGATGAGAAGCATCTGATACTAACAAGTTAAAATGAAAATGAGTAACCAATATGCAAAAGGCAACTAAAGAGGACAAGTAACTGAGGTTTGGCGGCATACAGAAAAGACTGATGAACTATAAGCTGAATTACAGCTGACAAGCTGACCAAAGTTCAAAGAAGGAAAGCAAGGGAAAGGGTGAGGAAAATGGCCATATTCATGATTTGTCAAAAGAGTGATGGATATTTAGGAGGGCCAGGAGGCGTGTGGATTGGAGGTAGATATTGATTTAGAATTGGTTACAATAATGAAACAACAAAGTTCTGTTTTTAGTTTGTTCTATTGATTAGTGTGTGATTTATTTGCTTTTGATAACATCTTAACAATTCTCTTAATGTGTTTTAGAGTAGAGATCAAAGAGAACAAATCCCAACTAACTAGAATCAGCAATAATTTCTTTGCAGAGGGAGCCTAGTTGTTCATAAACTGCTTTTGCCTAGTTTATAAACAACTAACTTTTGTGATATTAAAGTGGAATGCAAATAATGCTGAAAGTAGATAGAATTTTGAATAAAACTAATAAAATTTGCTATCTTCAGTAATAACCCTTTAATACACATTTTGCTCTTTTGAAAAGAACAGTGTACTTGAAAAGGAACTAAACTGAAAACGGAAAAAAAAATACACTTACCTTCAATCCCGCAGTGCAGTCTGATCACTCCAGGGGTGTCCTGCATCAGGGCCACCATCTTCTGCTCTTCTTCCTGGTTCTTCATCCTACGTCACCCGACACAGGCGCGGGATTGGGTGACGTAAGATGAAAAAAAATGCTGATCTCACTGCGCATACAGTGCATGAGATTGGGAAATTTTTCTGTTTGAGTGAAAAGGCTAATTCTGTGCATGCCCGATATGCGCTCCCATTAATTCTCGATCACCAAGGCGGTGCTAAAAAGGGTGTTGCAAAAAAACAACAGAATTTTTACCTTACATAAAAGAGTTGTCTACCCTTTTATCTAAAGTGAAATTTCTGAGTTTAGGTATGCTTTAAGGCTTAGGTGATAAATATTGGTAGAAAGTTGGTATGTTATTCCAAAAAAATGGCATCACAATAATATTGCCTAGATCTAATTTAAAGATATAGGATATGGATATATTCAAAATACCCAAATATCAGTTCTGACCCATAAGAAGGGCTCCCCTGCCATACAACATGTCCACAGTTTGAAATGTACAATAATGTTAATCTTTTCTGGATAATAACATTACCAGAGACTGTGCTATTCATGCCTGATCAAAACAATGTATACACCAGGGAGACAAGCGATGATTACAACCATCCAAAAGATAATTTTACATTTACATGGCAAACTGTCTTGGTTCTCTTTAACTGTTAAGTTAGAATACAGTTAGTTTAACTAGAAAAGGGGGGAGTAGGCAAAACAAACTAATATTTTTAACTTGCCATTTCTTAGACATAGATGCATATTTCTAAATTTAGACAACTGTGCAGGTTTGACTAAACATTTGAATTGCAAATCATGGCTAAAAGAAAATCAAAACATACTGCTGACCTACAGCACACTACCTGTTTTTCCTGGCGCTGGATGAGCGTTGTGGACACAGGTGTTTAGCCTGCAATGTACTCCTTGTTGTGTACTTTATGTTTATTCTAACTCACTACCACTCATGTAGGCCTGCAAAAAACATTACAGACATACACATCAATGTTACTTTTTTGTGTTAGGTTGACCAAATAATTTTTGCCCTAAAAGATCATATCAGCAGCTGTAGTTGGCATATGGGTCAGTGTCTCCTTTATCTAGGTCAGGTTATGCTAAGTTTTCTTAAAACAGAACTCTAGAAAACTATTTCTTTCTTATAAAATGTAGAAAAGTAAAAAATCTTAAACTGAGTATAAACCCACATTGTAAACCAACATACTACAATGTAAAAGTAGTGATAACATTGCTGTGCTGTATATGGTCTGTGCAAACGTTCTATAGTTGGACTTACCAAGTACAGGCAGTCTGCAATGAACTACTGGGAGGCAGAGACAAAACCAAGCATTCTGAATAACGTGAGAGCAAACAATCTTTTACAAAAAGATACTACAGAAAAGCAAAGCCCAGGAATTCTGTGCTGCTGGATCACTGGACAGTTCTGGAAGTAAAACATAAGGGACACTAATATTTCAAAAAGAATAGACATGTCTCTTGTATTATCACAATATTTTTATATGTTCTCTATTTAGAACCATATAAAATGTTGTCACAACAAAAAGTACAAGAATACAACAAAAAATGTAATACATGCACAAACAGATAATATCTTTGAGTTTATGTGATAACATGTAGTAACTCACGTAACCAAAATTGTTTGGATAATCAAATAGGGTAGAGAACAACAAGAAACAAATTAGAATGAAGGAGGCAAAAGTGAGGCTAAGCAAATAAATTAGGGAATGTCTTATGGGAAATTATAGTATGGGTGACAAGGTAAAACCCCCATACAGGTAGTGTTAAGTTTTAGGGAACAAGTTACGGATGGGTGGGAGTCATGGAATCAGCACATTCAGAAAGACAAAATGTATGAAAGGAGAGGCAGATGAAGAGTAGGTGGAAGTGGGAAAGGAGGAGGAAGATGGACACAGGCATTGTGGCAGCCTGTTATTGAATGATCCAGGGCATGGCACTTTTGCCTGCTTGCAGGACATCTGAGGCTGGAAAAAACTCCAATCAAAGTTGGAATCTAACCACTAGTTGTAATGAAGTGCAACTAAATTACATGAAACTCATGTCAGCTGAGGGGTTCACAGAAGAAAGTGACTTGTGTGATTGTGGCTTGCTAGATAAATATATCAATTATTATATATCAAGAAGTCCCAGATTTTAAACAGAATAATGTTAGGTTCAATGTTTTTTTTTTTTTTTATTAAACCTCTTCCAATAAAAATATCACACCATTGGTAACCTTTACACCAGAGGCGTGAAGGAATGACAAGGGAAAGAATGCAGTTATGCGTCTAATAGGCATTTAGGTAAACTTTTAGACAACTACAGAGTCATGGTAAATTAAATTGGTTAAAAATCAGATTAATTTGAGTAGGTCGGTGCACTTTGAATTTTATTATTGTGTCTAACAAGGACACAGATGTAAATAAAACCCTGGCAGCACGGTAGCCCAGAGGTAAGTGCTCTGGCCTTTACAGCGCTAGATACCATATGCATGGAGTTTGCTGGTTCTTCCTGTGTTTACGTGGGTTTTCCCCCACATTACGACATGCAGTTAGGTTAATTAACTACCCCCCAAAATTGACCTTAGACTGTATTAAAGACATATGACTATGGTAGGGACATTAGATTGTGAGCCCCTTTGAGGGACAGTTGATGACATGACTATGGACTTGTGCAGCGGTGCATAATATGATAGCACTATATAAATACTGTGTAAAAATAATTTATACTGCTCTTTAAACAAACAGAATGAACATAGGTGTACCTGGCAGACAGAAAGCTCACCTGGACAGCAAGTTGTGATATAGTATCAAAGCACATATTTTTAGGGGGTGAAGAGAGTTATTTAACTAGTCAAACATTTACAGCAAAATAAACAACAAATTGATTATGCTTTAAAGACAACTCTAGACAAATTGTGTTTTGTTTTTAGCATTGTCTAAAGTAGGAAAGTGAAGAACCTCTGTCAGGTTTTTAATGCTATCTGTGTCCTCATTGGAGAGACTTCTCCTCACATGTCTGCATACTGTATGTACATATTTAAAAGTAATTTATTTTATATGAATATCAACAATGCCATATTGTTTTATATTGAATATGAAATTTTTCATGAGGCATAATTATAAAGTAGGTAATGTGGCATTTACTGAGGGTAAATCAGTCACTGTAATTTAAATATCAACCTGTAAGGCCCTGGTCCAGCACTCACCTATAGCTAGCTCAGCCTTGGGAGGCCAGTTGTGCCGTCCCAGCACATGGTTGCCCCCAGGACTTCTGTGCACAAGGGATGGTGTTTGGGGTACTACAGAGGACCAGGAGCCCACAGGTAATGCAGTACTAAGATTCCAGCTGAGGCAAGTCCAAAATACTGAGCCAGACACTCAGTCCACCAGACAAGGTATGGAAGGGAAAAGACAAAAGCAGAGTCGGAGTCACAGGCAAGAGGTCAGTCCAGGCAGCATACAGTCACAGGGTCAGGTCAGCAACAGTAAATCTCACACCATAACACACCAACAGCTAGTCCAAAAACACATTTCCCTGAAATGAGTTTGCACAAGGTAGCATTATCTGGTAAAACTACAAGGTGAGCTATCTACAAAATTATACATACAATATGATTTCTTTGGAAATGGACTAAAGCTGCGTACACACTTGCAATTTTTGTCGTTGGAAAGGATCTTTCACGATCCTTTCCAACGACAAGGGGCTGCAAGATGCATGAACGATGCTGTACATACAGCACCGTTCATGCTCTATGGAGGGGGGAGGGGGGAGAGCGACGGAGCGGCACCCTGCTGCGCGCTCTCCCCTTCACTTTCATTACGATCGGCTGTCATCCATCGTCCGTGGATCCGGCAGGTCGGTCGTCCGGACGATGGACGACACCGACTGTACACACGGAAGATTTTCGCCCGATAATTGGCCGATGCCGATTATCGGGCGATAA
The DNA here is from genome assembly GCF_032062135.1 of Pyxicephalus adspersus. Taxonomy (NCBI): domain Eukaryota; kingdom Metazoa; phylum Chordata; class Amphibia; order Anura; family Pyxicephalidae; genus Pyxicephalus; species Pyxicephalus adspersus. The sequence goes on along the minus strand of NC_092859.1, from coordinate 115,026,533 downwards.
AAATCTGCCGTGTGTACGTAGCTTTAAAATCTAATTTAGGTGTCACTATCTATACTGCTCTGAGCTGATAACAGTCATTTGGCGTCACTGTCTTAGAACAAGGTTGCTGAATAAAGGATTGCTCACACTTACATTATTTACCTGCATTTCAGCTATGCTTAATTCAAAAGTAAAAGCCTGCATTACACAGGAATACTCATCTATAGCCCTAAGATACAATTTACATATTGTGTTAAAGATTTATAATTCAGGATGTGAAAACAATCTCATAATCAAATTGTAAAACCACATTTTTAAAATATGTAGAACTCTCTGTTAGTTATGCCCTTTTTATTTTGATGCTTTAAGAAGGATTGTTAGCGATCCACAACTTTGTCATGTAACTGCATCAGTGTGAATTCACAACCTTATTTATTTTATTGGGATTTAATAAAAGCTTGGATGTTTTATAGGTCCCTTGTGCTGGCACACCTTTGAATTTATAATTGGATCTTCCTTACCTAGGTGCCTGAAGGATTGTTGTAACACAGGGTGCCCTCAAAGCAATCAATGAGCTGCTATGTAGTACGGTTTTAGAATTACTGCATTACTGCATGGGACCGGTTAGATTTTTACATTTTACATTTTATTTGGCTGATAAAATCATAGTACGTTTATTGGAGCCAATAATTTAGATGAATATTAGCAACACATCCTAATAACATGACTTTTCATTGTTACATTATTTTTGCTGTACTTATTACAATTATAATAAATGATTTTTTCAAATGACTTTGCAATTTATCTCCTGAGGTTTTACTTCTAGGTCATGATGCAGAAAAACATGCACCAAGCGAAGCCCCACAGAAACCCAGAAAACATTGTGTTGCTGCAAACTTGTCCTCAGCCATCAATTCAAAAAACTGAAGCCACTAGGTCCGAATGGCAATGGCAACAAGCATATTTTTGTTCTCTCCCAGTGCAAGTTTCCTTTAGGAGTTAAGATTAAAAAGAAACTGGCCATCAACTAACTCTTAAAGGTTAAGGAACCAATTATGTCATCTTGAATTTACCAGCCTGCATCAGATTTGTGTAGATTTTATCCTTGTTTCTATTAGATTTCACAGTTATACTTAGAAACAATGTGAATATGATTTCATATCCATTTTGGGACAGTTAAACATTGTATAATTTTTGTATTGGAATACAGAATATGTTAGAAGTCCTCCTATGTTTTTTTGGGTAGGATACATACTATATTTAATTATATAAATTTTATATTTAATACATGAGTGTGTAAGAAAAACAGTATGCAACTGGGAGAATCAAAAACAATATCTATGCTGTTCATTGCTGCTGCTACATAATTTTCATTTTTTTTTAACCACCCGACAGTTAAACCCGACCTTGATTCGGGTTAAAAAAATTGCAATTATCGATAAACCCAAACTTTTCTCACTGTATGAAAATACAGTGAGAAAAGTTCGGGTTTATCGATCACTTACCTGGTCCCGCTGTGATCATCCAGCGTCATGTTCGTGTTCGTGTTCCAGCGTCGTTCTCCAGCGTCGTCCTCCAGCGTCGATCTCCCTCTCCAGCGTCGGGTGCCTTCTCAGTGAAGAAGATGCCGGCCGGCGGTATTGTTATGTTCAATACTTGACTCTTGGACAGTAGTAGGCATTCTAGAAACATAAAATCTGCTTACAGTATTATGATAATTTTGATTATAATCATTTTCATCGTTATATTTGATTATATTGATATCAACACAAAACGTGGTTAACCAAACATAGATAAATATGATCAATTTGAACAATTCAACATTTTGACTAATTGTCTAATCAGTTGAAAAAAATGCTTAATTTACAGATAACTTTGTATTTACATCCAGCCTAAATATTGACTGCTGAATTTTCCAAGCAATGCAGAAATCCAAATTTGTGTGCATTACTGTCTGTTTTAAGGCTATGCATAGAGATTTACCATTAATATACTGCAGGACTGGGAGACAATCTCACATTTGTCAGAGTCTCCAAAATTGGTTGTCCACCTGTCCTTCCACTGGTAAACCAGCATGAATCTCTGTAAATGTTTTCCCCACTGTAAGTTGTATCAATTTATTTATTTTCATATTAGTAACACAAAGTGCCACTAGTAACACAATAAAGAAATTCCAGTCAGACTGAAAAAAAAATGGTAAAATATTCAGTCCACAAGCAGCAGTGCTGTTCAGTGCTTGCTGTTTTATATTCAGTATGTGAAAATATTCTTATACTATCTCAAGCAGATTCTGGCTTCTATCCCGACAGAATTTTGATCTAACATTGATATCATTATATTGTTGTAAACCAGAACCTAATGGCCAATATTATGGTCAACTTAAAATTTACCCTGAATCCAAATAGCAACACTATAGACAGTTGCATATACAAGACTATAAACAAATAGTTGTGATTCACTAAAATGTATTTTATAGTATATTAGATAATAAAACTAAAGAGCAGTATTTAAAAGAAACTGCATTTGCACATTGCTTTTGCCATGTTCTACATGACCCACATTTCTGTTTGGGATAATCACTAGGCTCCCACTAGGCACAGATAGGGTTCAGCAGCAATTTGAATTTCATGAATTACATCCAAGTAAGAATATCATTCAGCTGTCTAACTTCATTCTGGACGGCTGTTGCTGATATTGTGCAAAAGCTGACAAGAGGTATGGATACGGGATAAACTGGAGCTTGCTCTGCTTCATATATCAGCAATGTCGAGGAAATACTATAAAAGGTCGCTGCTGCGTTATTTGTTAAATGCGGCCAAGGCCTGCATCCCACTGCTGTGGAGACAAACTGCTCCGCCCACTGTACAACAATGGTTGACCAGGGTAAACAATATTCAATATATGGAGGAGCTTATGAGTACAGGTGACCGCTCTACACGCAGACCAATACGTACCTGGTATTATTGGGAAGAATTCAAGGCCACTGCAGATTATTTGCGGCTACTCCGCCCTTTACCGTGACACTATGGCACCTCCACTGCTTATCAAGCCCCGCCCCCCTCCCTCCCATCCCCTTTTCCTTTTCTGTCCCTTACCAGCCCCTCCCCCCTTTTTTATTCCTCTCTTTCTCCCTTTCTCTCCTCTCTTTTTCTCTATTTCTGAATATAAAATCAGTAATTAATGAAACTTGATAGTAGATTGCTTACTGTTCCAATGGAAGTTTATTTGTGTGCGTATAAAAGTTATTGGATATGAATATTTTTACAAAAATGTAAGCTCCCTCATGTTTTTGTTTGACAATCTTTTGTATTTACCAGTTTGAAGTATGTAAATGTCTGTTTTTATTGGTTGCTAATAAAAGTGAAATACATAGGATGGCGAAGCTGATCTCTATCTGAAAATACTATTTCCCTGGCTATCTCTGGCTTCAAATCTTCAAGTCATACAAAACAAGACGCAGATCTACTTTATCTGTGTCAGTGACTTAGAAGTTATTGATTCTACTGAATTAGCATTGGAACCAAACAATTAGCATTTTAAGACATTTGCAATGGAAATATCCATTTCTGTCATTACAGGTTTACCCCTGTAAAAAGGAAGTATGTAGGTCTAACTCACCCTATTAAAATGCTAGTTATCTGGTTGTCATGATGATCCAATGGCATCATTATTTCACAAAAAATATGACTTTACTGATCTCTATACTTGTTCCAAGTCAGTGACTAAAAACTTGTTAATGCTAGAGACAACCAGGCAGCTAGGAAGAGAGTAAGGAATAGTAGGTAACCTACGTATTTTGGGAATACTCCTTTGTTGACCTCATAATGTAACAAAAATGAGAAATGAACTTGTCAGGTAAACAAAAAAAGTAGAAAGTAACATTGTATCCCCTAAACTATAAATTCCAGCTTTATCTCCTCTCTTCCACTAAAATTGCTCTGATTTCACTGCACACTGTGTTAGAAATTGAAGATACAGCCTACCTCATTTTCTGGCGGATAGAAATATAGCATCGTCTAGCATTTTGAAGGTTTTTGTAGTAGAAATAAATTTAAAAAATGGCCTGGAAAATGTGTTCTACTGGTACTAGATGGTTTATCATTTGGATCTTAGGTGGAAGATATTTTCCAACATGGCTTTATCTTTCTTTTGGTCTCCTAGCAGATTTGTTATGTAGAACTGATGGTTTGCACGAACTGGCATCACTGCTTTGTCTTTTCTTATGAGACATGATATAAATAGAACAGAACACCCCTTTTGCCATTTTCCTTTTTAAAGTACCACATCTTTTTTGAACCCTTGGTGTTTGTTAGTGACTTTGTTATTGGGCTGAGTTTTACCTTGTTGGCCACTAAAACTGTTTTTGTGAAAACTTCTATGTTTGGATAATAATCTGTTACCAGTTACAGAGGAACAATCCTCTCCTCCTGTATCACTGTCTGTATTAGTCTGTCATTTGCAATCCCTATTTAATGTACAGCGCTGCGTAATATGTTGGCGCTATATAAATCCTGTTTAATAATAATAATAATAATAACAAGTACTGTTTCTAAATATGTCCCAAAAAGAAAGTTTCCTTCAAACGGTATTCCACATTATTTGGATTTGGAAGTGGTATCCCCATCCCAGGCCTTAAGCCAAAATAACTCTTCTGTGGGAGTTAATGGGCGTAGGTAGGCCTTTGCCACCAGGGGCAGAGAATTCTGAATTTACTGTCGGCATATTTGAGGACAGCAGATTATCTGAATCCAAAAGTACAAGTTTCTAAATACAACGATATAGGCAAAGGCTGGACCCAAAGATAAGATTGATGCTACCCAGATCAAATTCAGTAAAGATATAGCTATCACATCCTCAATGAGGTACAAATTCTCTGAGATAAGTCTTTATACCTAGACAAGTGAAAGAGTGTGGCACCAGTTTATGGTACTAAATTGCAAACTGCTAAACGGAGAAGCGGTACTTTTAGGGAAATGTCCCTATCCTATTCCCTGTTCTTATATAATGAAGAATGTGCTCATTGCAATTTGTATAGGTGCCATGTTTCCATAGACTGTCTATGAGTAAACAGAACATCTGCATTGATACATATATTCACTTGTGGAATATTTGCATATACTTGCATAGCTATACCTTCATTAAAGTTACAAGGTCTTTTGAAATGTTTTCTTGTAGAGGTAAAATGCAGAAATATGGTAAAAATTAGTAGAGGTTACATATGAAAATGTAAAAAATTGTTAAAAACCTTGTATTGTTCCTGAGTTTCATATATTATATACAAACCTTAGATAACACAGTTCCATGTGTTTTTTAAGGTCAAGGCAGGTCTGCTTATCTCTTTCCATGTTATGAAATATACACTGTCTCAGGCTGGAAATGATAGAAATGTTAGACTGGGTACAATATGATGCAAACTGATAGAGAACGAAAACAACACAAAATGCACCCACCAATTGTTTCTCAACTATTTTTACTTAGTTGAGTTGACAAGAGTAAATATGCTTAACCTTTAAAATTAACACTACATCAGGTAGATTGCATTGTAATACTTTATGCAAAAGTTGATTACTTTTACAGAAAAAGATTACCAATAGTTTGTTAATAATATAATTATACAAGGCCTCCACAAAATATGTAAGCTAACAATACTAAAGAGTTTCTATTCTAACTTCTCTACACTGAAACCTTAGGGCAGAGGTAGGCAAACCCCGGCCTTTAGGCCAGATAGGGCCTAGCCAGTATTCCAGTCCAGCCTAATGGACCCCTAGGTAATTATTGTTGGAATTGAATTTTCGCTTTATCGCGAGTTGAACGGATGAGCGGAAGACTGAGGCTGATCGCTTGCAGTCACGGTTGGACCTTTCCTTTGGATACCTTGTTTCTTCTGGCCTAGTGTGCCTTCTTGACCTCCTGAAATGGCCTAGTAGTCCAAAAAATTTGCGGACCCCTGCCTTAGAGGAACATCAATGCCACACACATTCTTTATTGCTGCTTCACATCGGAACTAAGAAATTTTGTGTATTGTGTAGTAAACAGAAACAATAAAGATCACTAAAACATTTATTGGAAGCTTTTGTGTAAGACAATGGGAAAACAGCAATTCTAAAATCTATATTTAACAGGGCCCTGTGCCACAGGAAGTTATTATTACAAAATAATAAAATGTTTATATTACATGTCCATGCTACTAATTTGTGTTGTTTATTCTCATTAGATAACTGCTCATGTGCTTTTTTTCTACAGAGTACCTTGGTGATTTGTTGCCAGTGATCCTTTTTGCAAATATTCTTAAGCTTTGTAAAGGAGAAAGCAGATACCATGAAAAACAAATTGCCAAAATCAGCTCAGAAAATCCGTGGACATGGTTAGATGTTAGAAAAAGAAACCCAGTTCTGGGAAATAGTAAACACAAGGTGCTTGAAAAAGGCTTGCTATAGATAATAAGTGCAAACAAGGACTTGACCTGTGTGCATGGCTAATGCTATCTTATCGCTTCGATGTGCACTTTGCTTAACCAGAATCTCCATCAAACACATGTGTAGGTAAGATTACATCTGTTAGCAAAATCAACATAAGGTCCTCTAAAAAAAACTTCACCTAGGGTGAAGATTTTCATTAAGGACTCCTTAAATAAATCTTGTAGAAAAATACAGGGGCTGCAATTGAGCATAGACATCATTAATCAACAGAGCAGCCAGGGAACTCGTTTTTTTTCAGGAGAGATCAGCAATGGCAATTCCCATATTTCCCCACAATTTCCAATATTTATATTAGTTTTATTAAATGTTTCTTGTGTCAATAAAATTTCTTATATGATGCAAATTTTGTATAGCTGCATAAATTGGAAAATTTGTAGTGAAAAATCTTTTATCAGGACTTTACAGAAGGATACAGATGAAATACTGATATAAGGGAATTCTTCCAAAAGTATCTGCCATGCTGTTGAGCTTATATTTAATCTGTTTGTATAACTAGCAGCTCTAGACTGGCAAACACACCGTTTCTCCGGTAATTTCACTGGAGAGATGTACTTGCGCTATTGTAAGGTTGCTAAGTGGATTCTCCTGAGAATCATTCATCTGTTGGAAACATGCTGCAGGCCTGTTATTAGCAGAGGCCAGGAAAGTCCTAAGAGAGGAACATGAACACTGGTAAGGACGTCAGGCAAATAACATTCAATACTTCTCTTATGTTTACAAGAACAGTAATATGCATCAGAGCAATTATGTAACCCAAGTTTACTGAACCCTAATTAAACAATTCACTTTGCAGATGCCTAGATACTCTTGTCACGCAGAAGCTTATTTAAAGGCTAACCATGCTGAGAAAAATACATAGACTGTCATTAAAGTTTTTATGCTAGTTGTATGATTTTTTTTTTTGGAACTTATCTGTATGGCTTCTGATACTGGCTCAGTGACAGAGAAAATACAGAAGGAAGATGACCGGCATGACAACCAGAAAATCAGCATTTTTAGAAAGAGGGGACAGCAGTGGTAGCCTGCTTTGTCTGTACTGGTTTCCCTTGAGAAAGCAAGTGCAAATCAGCAATGATCATCTAATAATATAACAACTTCAGAAGAAATGGTGCTGGTTACAACACTTTACAAAAATTTAGTAAATAAATAATAATAATAATAAATAAAAATAATTATTAAAAATAATAATAAAAAAAAATGCATTCAATATATTTTTTTATTGAAGAAGGGACAGATGATGTTGCTTCTGCATTAATTTAAATGTACCTGTCTGTTTGCAATTTTGCAAGTATACTCACCTCTTCTCACTCCATTCCGGCATTTGATTGGCCAGTGGGGAATGATGCAATTCTCCACTGCGTGTGAGTTATTAATTTCCGGCAGCCTGGTATGCTAAGTTGTATACTGAGGTAAGCATGTGCAGCTCATTGTACAGAAAAGACTGTGAATGTAAGCACGTAAGTTTGTTTTATTAACAAAAAGAACATGCATTATAACCTGCCTGCAAATTTTTATTTTTATTTTACAATATAACAACACTTTAAATGAACCAGAGACACAGTTTCAGGAAATGCTATAACTAAGCATGTTATTATTCAAGTTTTTTTAAATAAGTATCTAAGGAGAACTACAGCAACCCCAAGTATTGAAAATTAACCATTTCAGTTCCCACACCTGTATACCCCTTACGGAACAGAACACTTTTTTATATTTTTGCTATAGGCCTATGGATTTGATGACTACAAAAAAAAACCTGGTGATACATATTTTATACAATATAAAGTATTGTGAGTGCACCAACACCCCCAATACTTTAGTTTTATATAGTGCCTTTTGTTGGCACTGGAAGAACACAAAAAAGCAGAGAAAAAAAAGAGACATTCCAGACAAAACGTCAACAATGGCCTGGACAAATTTATTGGCACCTCAACCTAATATTGGGTAGCACAACATTTGGAAGAAATAACTGACTCAATGAGTCTTTTACATCTCTACTGAACTCACATTTGAAAGGTTCCTTCTCCCAATATATCCCCAGTTTTTATATCTCTCCACAGGTGCTCTATAAGATTTAGGTCTGGACTCATTGCTGGCCACTTCAGAACTCTCCAGCATTTGTCCTAAATCATTTCCGATTTTTGAAGTTTGCTTTAGGTCTTTGTCCTGCTTTATGATCCATGACATCTGGGCTGAGACACAGCTTTTTGACACTGGGCCTATTTTGGCAGTCTTCAAATTTTATATCATGCAGTCAAGACTACCAATGTCTAAAGCAGCAAAGCAATCCTAAAACATCAGTGAACCCTCCTTCATGTTTGACTGTTGGGGACCATGTTCTTTTCTTTGAAAGTTTCTTTAAACAGTTGAATGATGTGCGTTACCAAAAAGCTGTATTTTATCTCGTTTGTCAAGAGGATATTCGCCCAGCGGGATTGTGGCTTCCACAGGTGAGTTTTAGCAAACTCCAATCTGGCTTATTTATGTTTTTGTGACAGCAGTGTAAATTTGTTTTTCTCTGCTTTTTTTGTGTTCTTCCAGTGCCAACAAAAGAAACACGACAATACCAAAACATTTGTAAGTGCAACTATTTTCTGTAAGAAGTTGTGTATTTTCTGACATTTTTGCAAGGGTGCCCATATTTGTGTCCTTGACAGTGTGTATTTATATATATTATATATATATATCCCTTGTTTATTACACTAAAGCGATCTGAATTGCACTGATTCACATACCCATTGGTGTACACATACACATGTAAATCTTGCAGGGATCAGTTTTGTCCCCATGGGTTGGGGTTGTCTATGTTTTATCTTGTTTTTAAGTATATTGTGCAGTATAAGTAAAATAAGTATACTTTTACTAAAGCTTTATGACCCCCTAATAATTCATAAAGGATTGGTAAAGTTGTTTCCCTGGCTCATCAGTAACAGATTCGAGATACTTTTCCTGAGAAAGTACACAGCTAAAACTATTGCTAGTTTCTACCAATAAGTGTGCCATAAACACATGCCTAAACACTTGCACTTGAACAGTGATGACTTGCACTGTTTCCTAAACACAGAACTCTCACTGTGATAAAACACTGATAAAGAATCCTGATAGCATTGCTGACATTTTTCATTGTGTCACATTCACTTTCTGACACCCTGTGGTGAAACTGTATAATTGCCATAAATATATTAGAACAAATGTAATACTCAATTTACATATTTACAACTTTGATTAAATTTACATATTTTATAGCCGATAACTATATTTTGTTTCCATTTGTATTTATGATAGGAAACTACTATAAAGTTATACATTTATGAATGGCAAGAGCAATAACCAGACCAAAGTGTCTATCAAAACATGGCAACAAAAACACATGGTAAAGGAGGACAGCACTCTAAAAAATTTTAAAATCAGGAGAAATTCCCCATGCAGACAAATTTAACAAGATATATATTTATTCTTAATACAAAATGTTTGACATCATAAACAGTAGTAGCAAGTACATTTTCAGTATGAAAGAAAAAAAACTTGTTTGTATAAGCTTTCTAAATGTCCCATAATAATGTACACTTCCAATCTTATATGCTTTATGGGTAAGCACCCATTTATTGCAGGAACAGATTTAACCATTTTTTGGACCAATGGTCACTAAAACCAACACAGCCATCAGTGCATGCCAGTTACCTTTACCCTAAATCTATGACAGTTGCATGACTACATTTGTTATATTTAATTCTATTAATTTGTTATATTTAATACTGTAGTACTGTCTGACAATACCAGTATTTAAATTAAGTTCAATTGCATTTTCCCAAGCATCTGCAGGCTGAAGGCTTACTTTGAGAATGGAACTATTATCTTGCATGTGATTACTATGTCAAAGCTGACTACATGATTGAGTATCAACTCCATACGTTTTATTTACTAAAAAAAAGAAAAATAGAATTGTGTATGTTCACATTAGGAAGTGAAAGTAAGTAAATGAGAAAAAGCTATGTTCACTATTTATACCAAATTTTTATATTCTTTTATATTCAAAATTACAAACATTCACGTTCATCTGAACTCTAAAATACATTTTTTTAGTAAATCAAATGTTTACACTAATAAACTGCCCACTATAGTCCACTAAAAAAATGTATAACAAAACAATGATGCCCAAATGTCCCAATAGCTGCCAAAATTTGTGGTTTTCTTGGGATTAAATGAGTCAAGTTTCCAAACTCACTTAACAACTGTGGTTCCCACTCTCAACTTTGGTCTCTATATTCATTCTGTGACAGTAGCAGGATAATTGAAACACTCTTGCTAGGGTTAAAAACTGGATGAAATGAAAGACCAAACCAGAAATGTTTCAGAGAGAGGCTGAAACCAGAGTATCAGAGAGAGGCTGTTGCTGGACACTCAGCGCCTTACAAAATTATGAAGCTCTCTCCTAAAACCACAATTGCAGGTTTAGGTAATATTATTCTTTAAGACAACCATAACAGAAAAAAGAATTTCAGAAATCTGATCTGATTTTAGCTGCTAGTAATGTCAAGCAAATTCCTTATGTCAGTGTCTTCATGAGAAGATATATAAACTCTGTATAAAAAAAACATCAGAATCACATTGTACATGGTAATATTCAGGTAATCTGATCACAATATATTTTGTCCTTTTTCTTTAGATGACACATTCATTCTCACTCTGTTGTTCCTAATGTTTTGTCTGTAACACTTTCTATTTTGTCCATATGCTGCTCCCCCTTATTTGACTGTTTTTCCCCTTTTATTTCAGAATGAGAGTGCTGGTCACCACCTGGATCCACTCTCTGTTCAGTCTGTCCAACATCTTCGGCTGATGTATCCAACTGCTCATGTCTCTCCTCCTCACTAGCAGACTCATCTGCTTCCTCATTTTCCTGGGCAAAACTGCATACCATCTGAGGCCAGCTAGCATTGCTGTCTTCTTTAATCTGAAACCATTCTATTTTTCCTCCTGCAAGCAACAAGTTATACAAAGAAGGGTTATAAATCCATAGTACTGTGAACTATAAAATGTGTTAAAACAAAGCACCTCTGGATTTATTTTCTGTTTAACAAACATAACTATATTTTCAAATAGAATCAAATAAAAACACCTTTAGGTCTTAAAAGTTAAAACAATAAGCAGGATTATCAACAATCATATTTATCTAAAAGTTATATTTGCATTCCCTAATTCTCATTGGCTGGGAACAGGATTTAGAGATGATACAATAGAGAAAACATTGCTTTGTGCAAAAAAGGACTGTATAAATGAATATAAATGTATAAATGAATCCTAATAAATACTGACCTCCTTCATCACCGTCTTTCTTTTCTGTTAAAAATGTCCTGGTCATATTTAGTTTCTTTACAGTGTGGCATTTGTACTTCAGTTTTGGTTTTGCATTATCCCCATCTCCTGTGTTGAAAAGTATAGGTAAATATGTGGATCCAACAATATGAAAATGAAATCCAAATATCCAATTTAACTGATGTGGTCGAGACAACTGTCACAACTAACAATATTATTTACAGAAATTTTCTTTACATAAATTGCATGCACGGTAAAACAGATGAGTGCTTGTTTGCTTTTACTGGATCTCAAACCACAAAGTCTTTCACTTATTAAGTCTCAGCTTTTCTTGTTATAGGACAGTAAGCATGGCTTCACTAAGGAGTGCCTTACAGCAACTATAACGCCAGCTATAGCTAGTCAAAATAAAATGTTTGCATGCAAAAATTAAGAAGCCATGTGAGCAAAAAAAAATTAAGACCATGCACACGCTATTTTTCAAAATATACTAGCTGTTTGGCAACATGCTTCTTCTCATGTCTAAACCTATACTGAAATCACCAGTGTCAATGAAAGGTTACATCACTTCCCCAGTCATTTGATCTCTGAGTGCTAGGCCTGAGCACTGTCAAAGGATATTGTGCTTCCTGTAGCAGAGAAAGATTCAGCAAGGGTGTGGGGGAAAGAATAAAATAAGTGGGTCCTTTGTATAGACACTGTTACTCTGTATTGTAATGACAAAGTGACACATTTGCCTTACCGTAACCTAGGTCAAAGGTAACTAAAGACAAGCTATTTATCCTTCCCCATCAAACACGTGACAATAACGCTATAGTTTCAATTACCATGTTCCGGTGTTTCTTCAAAGATCACACAAGTGCCCAGAGCATCTAGAAATAGGCAGACAACAAACGTTTTATGTTGGCATCGCACTGCAAGGACTGCTTGAAAAAAGCATATTTGCTTGCAAAGACTAGTTGGTGTAAAGCGTACATACAAAGTTGAGAAATGAACACAACCAGAGTCTTACCTTCATATTTTCCTGCAAACACATATTTGTCAACTTGTAGGAAGGGCTTCTCTGTGTTTATTCCCTGAATGAAATTGAAAATATGAAAAAATACAGCATACAATGTTCTATGCAAAGAACAGTACACTGAATATTTTACACACATACATGCATATACACTTTGCCCTCAGATGCTTTGTGGTATAAATTTAACTGTCAACATTGCATATGGATTCATCCATTTTGACATGACAGCATCAGGAAGTTGCTACATATTTGTTAGCTCCACATTCATTATACAAATCTGTTACACCAGATCGCAAAAGTGCTTTATTGGATTGAGATTAGGTGACTGCGAGGTCATATGAGTGTAGTAAACTCACTGTCATGTTCAAGAAACCAGTTAAAGATTACTCTCAAACTGTTTCTTGAAGCTTAACTTTGTGAAATGAAGAATTTTGCTGCTGGATATAGTTTTAGGATGGTGTTCATAAAAGAATGGACATGGCAAGCAACAAAACTAAGGTAGGCCGTGGCATTTAAATGATGCCCCACTGGTGTTAGGAGGCCCAAAATGGGACAAGAAAATATTCCCCACATCATTCCAGTACCAAGACGAGACTGAACTGTTAATACAAGATAGAATGAATCCATGTTTACATACTCATGATGCCAAATTCTGACCCTACCATCTGAATGCTACAATGACAGGAGCTGCACTCATTGTGGTCTGCTGCATCCCATCTGGTAAAAGGCTCAAATATTTTGTGCATTTACAGATGCTCTTCTGCATACCTCAGTTGTAATAAAGGGCTATTTACTGTTGCCTTTCTATCAGCTCGAACCAATCTGGCCATTCTCCTCTGACCTCCTGCATCAATAAGGCATTTTCATACAGGGAATTGGCACAAATAAGGGATAAGTAAATGGGGTATTTCCCTAAACATTATATATTTGTGTAAATCAACCCACTTCTGGGTTTCCTTTGATTAGATATTTGCATTAAAATCAATTAAACATGTGCATCTAATAAAGTGGCAGGTGAGTGTATACACATACATCCACTCACTCATTTACAATGATAAAACACATGTTCCTCTTGCACACAAGTATCTTACCAAAATTTTACATTTGTTGTTGCATTTTTCCAAAATGTCAGAATCTATGATTCCTGTTAACTCCACTGATACCAAATGTTCCTGAGAAAAGGACATAAAAACAAACATTACCACTCATACATCCCCTGCATTAGTATGAATACAATTGGACTTCCTAAAGCAAACGAACGAATGGCATTTCCAGACCAGGTTCTGTACCAAAGGGCAATACACATAGCACGTTTGATAGACTGGTGTACTAACAAACAAACAAACAAAACTGTGGGTGCGGTTAGAAGATGTCTCCAGCACCAAACCAACGCTAAAACATCCGATAATAGGTACCACACTTTTAACAATATTTAAATATTTCATATCATGCTCTTCTTCCACTTATCCCTCCCCTATGGCGTCTGTGCTTGGACACCCTGATTCCTTCAGGTCATACAGACCCATTTTTAAGAGCTTGGAGAGACACAGTAAGTGTCCTACATTTTATAGCAGATAGCTCATGGGCACAAATCTCGCAACTTCAAGATAAGCAACTACCTGTGTTGAACGTTTGGCGCATGATACAACTAACATATATGCTAGGACCGCTAGCCGCACCAACACAGTTTAAACGCCCACTGCTTTCGTTGGAATCAGTGTGCCTCGATGAAAAGCAATTTAGAGGTACCCTCTCCTATGTTTATAAAACGCTATTAGAAATACAAACACAGTCTACACCTAAATTTATTACTAAATGGGAAGAGGAACTGGGTATGTCCTTTACGGACGATCAGACGTTGTTGCTATATTTTGGACAAAAGGTGGCAATTAGCAACAAATACCAAGAGATCAACTACAAATTGCTGACCCGCTGGTACAGAACACCTGCTAAACTCACAAAGATATAGTCCTACGCCGATGACAGGTGCTGGAGATGTAAAGTGGCACCGGACAGGCTCTTACATACCTTCTGGCGAGTTTTTGGGCAGGGGTGGCTGACATTACATTCAAACTCACAGGCATGGGCTTTCTCCATTTTCCAATATTTCCAAGAAGAGTTACAAGCATTCGCTTTTGTGACATTTGCTCAATGCAGCAAAGGCATGCATACCGACATGCTGGAAACAGGAACCCCCCAAAAGTAAGCGAATGGCTGAGGAGGGTGCGTGATATCTATTGCATGGAGGAAATAATGACTATGGGAACTGAGAAGGCAGAAAAGTTTACTCAAACTTCGTCTTATTGGATTCAATAAGGTACTACTTCAGAACACAGTGAAGTAATACCTCAGACTCTATCTCAATAAAATCCTAGTAGCTGTATTTGCTACCTTCTTTTAACCTGTATCATTTTGGTTACCAGTGTTGAACAATCTGTGTTAACAGCAAGTCATTGTCATAAAGAAGCCTATACTCCCTTCCCCCCTTCCCACTCTTTTTTCAGATTGTCATTGAGTGAAAATGATATTAAAAATCTGCACATTCAAAGACAGAATTACATTAAACCGTTTGTTTCAATGTGGTATTTCAGTTTGGGTCTTGGCTCATTAAAAACCCACTGAAGGAGCCAAAGTATTTTAAACGCATTTTGGAAAATAATGAAAATGTTGTATTAAATCAAACCAGGACACCTGGTTTTGTCTTACCTCCTCCTCATATTCATCTTCACTGCTAGGAGCACAATTAGCCTCTAATCTGGCCTGCTGGACATTGGTATTCACAGGACGTTTGGAGGACATGTTGTAGGGAGCCGTTCAGCAGCTACAACAAACTGAAAACCAGAACAAAATGAATTAAAAGGAAACGTAATAAATCTCTGCAGTACATCCCTGCACAGGATATTTAACCTGTTCTGATTGGCTGAAATGAATATTTATTACATGCTTATAATCCCCAAATTTTCTATTTTCTGAAAACTCAAAGATTTAAATGTAAATATATAATATTAGCGCAACTTTATCAAATTCATTACCTATTCTATTATACTCTGAATACCTCTGCAATCTCTTGGAGTTGACTGACTACAGACTGTGCTCTATCAATTTCTACCCTGGGTACTCCTGGGTTTATACTACCGAGGGGAGATGAAAGACTGTGCCAGCTCTTTCACATGGGATGGCACGCTCACATGGATGAGCATTATGATGCCATACTGGTGAACTGTGAGCTTGGGCAACCCCCCCACCAACAATATTTGGCATCCAAATGGCTCCCCCCTAACAAGATTGATGGAAGAGTTATTATGAACAATGTTACTGTGGAAACGTTTGTAATAATATTGCAATATCTAATGATACTGGATTGAACACATCAGGAGCTCAGGGAACTTTTAAAGTGTATACCACACATGAGATGAAATATATATACAATTGCTGACTAAATAGATAGAATACACAACTGGCTTTTGTATGTGTTCTAATTGTATTCTTTGTGAATAAAAACTGATTGTATATAAACTATGTGGATGAATGAAAAGTCCCTGGTTCAAGGTGAACCAATATTTTTGTTTGTAAGGAGATGAA
This sequence comes from Pyxicephalus adspersus, assembly GCF_032062135.1. Lineage (NCBI taxonomy): Eukaryota > Metazoa > Chordata > Amphibia > Anura > Pyxicephalidae > Pyxicephalus > Pyxicephalus adspersus. The sequence continues at coordinate 115,010,162 of NC_092859.1, read as the reverse complement.
AGAGTTGTTGGTTTTCTGCTAGAAACAGTTTCAGTATTTTTATAACACAACCAAATTTTTAAAAGATAAAGAATATTGTCTGATGCTATCGTGGTTACAGAGTTTGCTTACATGCTTATGCTGCAAGTGTCAAGAAATAAAAAAAGTTGGGTAAATATACCAATAACAAAAAAAAAAAAAAAACCTATTAATCTCTCTTAAATTCTAACATGGAGTTGAACACAGCATTTCTGAGAACTAAGCCCTGCCAGATAGCTTCTTAAATTTTGTAAACCACTCCCTACATTTTTCCATACTAATATTTTAGTAGCACCAGGAATCATGTAATAGGCTCCCTGAGGCTACACAGGACAGCTCTGCAGTAATCACATGATCAATAGGCATTTATAAAACAAATTATTAAATTATATTTACAATGGCAAAATGTACAAAGGAGATTGTAATTTTACAGTTTATGGTACTTTTTGGACACAAGGGGGCAGCAGCTTCATAGACATCCCAATCCAATGCAGAAACAACCTACAGAACATCTTTGTGTTAGAGAACCATCTATAAAACTTTATTTTGTTTTGCTCTAATTGAGTTTAGGGCAATCCTTTGGTGTAAATGTTCATGCTGTTTACAGAATATATAATGGTTTTTATATTTAAAAAAGTATCCAAAATAGTGTACCAATGTGTTGTTGCCATTACAATCACCCCAGCAAGGTTACATGTGTGCAGTGTGTTGGTCAGCATGCATTCTAAAGCAATGATCTACATGGGTGGCCAATACTTAAAGTGTACCTAAACCCAGAATTTTCACTTTCCATAAATGGGTAAACAACCCTTTATTCTAAAATAAAAATTGTTTTTTTTTTTTTAAAGTGCAACACCCTTTTAAAAAAACAAAAACAAAAAAAGGGTGCAGCACCACCCCCTAATTCTCAATCGCCTAGTTGATCGAGAATGAGTGGGAGCGCAATGTCTCCCAGGATACCTACATCAGGCTTCCCGGGAGGCTCGTGGGTGCTCCTTCTGCACATAACCGAGATGCTCAGACATGCGCAGAAGGAGGCTTTTTGTGCAGAGAAAAATTTGCTGATGTCACACATGCGCAGTGAGATTGGCAAGTTTTTTTCTATCCTCCGTCACCCAATCTTGCGCCTGGGTTGGATGATGTAGGAAGAAGAACCAGAAGAAGAGGAGAAGATGGCAGCACTCGGACGATGTGGGACCCGAGGGAAAAGACCTCCGGATGGATCAGCTTGCCCTGCGGGATTGAAGTTAAATGGATTTTTTTGTGGGGATTTTGAGTTGAGTTCCCCAGGAAGTCTCCATTATGGTAACATTGTGTGTAATGTCCACCCTCCAGCAGTGTCACGTGACCCTGCTACAGCTGAGAGGCCCCCCTCATATCAGAGGACATGGAAGTGAATGATAAAGTGACTCAAACATATCAGACAGAATCGTGACGCTGTTTATTGAGAACATCTATAGATATTGTTTTCCAAGTATTTATATGAAAAGTACTGCGCCTATGGAGGGCACAAGGCAGACCCCCGAACTATCTGTACGTGTCTGCTATCCCCAACATACATGTCACATGACAGATTGCCTGCCATGAACTGTGACACACCACTCCTCATGTCAGCCTACCTACACAGCTCCTCCAGACTTCCGTCTTCCTGTGGATCCCGGAAGTAAAGACATGTCACGTGCTTCCGGTGATGACGTACTTGTGTGGCTTGGTTTATGATTGGTTATGAGCTCGGTGTGGTGGATTGCGCAGATATTTTTCTGTGAAGTACCAGGAGAGATGAGGGTGTAATGTTCTGTAATGAAGGTATAATGAGGTTATATGGAGTCATGTCTGCTCTATGTTACTCTTTATAACTGGCCAGTGATGCTAGACAAGGAATGAGAGCTAAGATTCTGCTATTATGTGATGTCTTTATAACAAGCAGATACGTTTTCACTAACTACGATTTAAAATATTATATATTATTAATAATAATAGGTTTATGACAAGCAAATACATTTTCACTTATTACAATAGAATGTTCATGATAAAAAAATCACCATTACATATGAAAAGCCCTCAATCCAACCACAAATTGCTGCCAGTGAATCCCGGGTCTCCCTCTTCTTTCCCCACTGTTCTGTCCAGCGCCGCCATCTTCTTTCTTCCAGGTTCTTCTTCACTGCACAGGAAGATGATGTCTACCTATAAATGTAAAAAAAAGTGACAATATTTGTGTGAGATTGCTACTTTCAGATTGCAGGAAAGCCCCTGATGACACGTCAGATGTCAGGTATATGTACGGAAGAAGCAGCTCACATCCTTGTGGTATATGTGACGTAAATATCCCAGTCTATTAAAGCTCTTCAAGGCTGGAGAAGATACACTTTCATCAGTGAAACTGGGTGATCCAGCAAACCTGGAATGAATCTGGTCCAGGATTGAAAACATTTGCTAGCAAATGACTTTGAAGAAAACCATTCCAGGTTTGCTGGATCACCCAGCTTTACTGATGAAAGTGTATCTTCTCCAGCCTTGGAGACATTTAAAGCGGAAGTAAACCAAAAACAAAACAAATCACACCTTCAATGTCGCAGAGCAGTCTCTGTGTCTGGAGGTTTCTTCCATCGGGTCTGCATTGTAAAGAAAATCACCCCTGAATCCTGAGGAACTGTGATAAGATGATGGCATGGGTGGAAGAACAAGGAGAGATTAGTTTTGTTTTAAAGATGGTTCTTAAAACCCACATATATATATACAGAGTTACAAGGAGGAGAACATAATACGTCTACATACAACACCTTCTAGGCTGTCCATATATAGGAAACGCAATGAAATATACCCATTATTAAAGTGCAGTTGTGTTTTCCTGACAAGCGTGATTAGTCTTGTAAATAGGATATATTGAAGCTTGGGACAGGGGTCAGCAACCTTTACTATCAAAAGAGCCATTTTGCCTCCTCTTCCACTAAAGAAAAATAGTCTGGAGCCGCAAAACATAACACAGTTTATAAACTTTTAAAAGTTTTAATATTTTTTTAATTTTACCTGTTACAACAAGTGTGCATGTGTAGGCCTACTTTGAAATAAATTAAACACTGAACTATGCCCCTAGAAGCCTCCAGCTTCTAACGTATCATCCTGTTACATTAGAAGCTGAAGGCTTCTAACGTAACAGGGTAGATTTTTTTGATGGGCAGAGTTCTTTATGTTCTGACAATGCCTTAGCGATGAAATTTCAAGGGGTGTTAGCCACAGGTGTCCCTCATTTGCAGCTTTATTTTGTTCACCTGTACCCCCCAATCTTGAGTAATTGGGGTTCAGAAGCCTCCAGCAATGTGTAACAGGGTAGATTATTTTGATGGGCAGAGTTCTTTATTTTCTGACGATGCCTTAGCGATTCAATTGTAGGTGGTGTTAGCCATAAGTATCCCCCACTTGCACCTCTATTTTGGTCACCTGTACTACCTCCCCCCCGTTCCAGAGAAATTGGGGTTCAGATGCTAGATGCTTCCAGCAATGTGTAACAGGGTAGATTTTTTTGATAGGCAGAGTTTTTATGAATTTTTAGGAGGTGTTAGCCACAGGTGTCCCGTACTTGCACCTCAAATTTTTTTCACCTGTACCCCCGTTTCCAGATAAATTGGGGTTTAGGTGCTAGAAGCCTCCAACAATGTGTAACAGGGTAGGGGTTTTTTGATGGGTGGAGTTTTTAGGAGGTGTTAGCCACAGGTGTCCCCCACTTGCACCTCTAATTTTGTTCACCTGTACCCCCTTCCTGTTCCAGAGAAATTGGGGTTCAGGTGCCTCCAGCAATGTGTAACGGTAGATTTTTTTGATGGGCAGAGTTCTTTATGTTCTGATGATAGCCTAACAATTAAATTTTAGGGGGTGTTAGTCACAGGTGTCCCCCACTTGCACCTACATTTTTGGTTTTGTACATCTCCCCATTCCAGAGGAATTGGGGTTCAAAGGAGGGGGATGTCATTGTACACACCCATTTGTACACGCCCCGTGGTAGATTTATTTCACTGGTAGATTTTTTTCATTAGAACACCGGATAGGGAACCCCCCTCCTCCGCAGTGTCTTGGGAGGAAGGGGATCCCCCATCAGAGATCTCCCCTCAGTCTAATTACTTGTGTTGAATTACTTTATCAATTTACATTCCCATTACAACCTTTTTGTATGATATGAAGTTCCTATTTATTAATATAATTATAGATTGTGTATGGTGTGTCCTCTGCTGCAAAACTGGGCTGCTACATGAAAATGTGTTTTGTTACTGTTAATGGAAAATCTATGTAGGTTTATACACTGACCTGGCTCTCCAACAGAGTTCTGTTGGACCTTTTTCATATAATATCAGGTATACAACACTTTTAGCATCTGCAGTAGGTGCTGTGTATTCTCAGTAGGTACCCCTTTTGCGAGAAAGAAATTGCAGGATAAATAGAAAATCCTGCCCTCTGCCAGTATATTCAAGGGAAAAATTCTTCCTCTCTGTGTACAAGCAGTGGTTTCTCTTAAGACAGTATTTTTCAACCAGGGATTCATATAAACCTGGGGTTCTTCCAGAGGTTTCTAGGGGTTCCTTGAGCAATAAGCAATTTGTGCCCCTCAGGTCAGTTACCAATGCTGTCAGTGATCTGTAAAGGTGACATTCTTCCCACTGGCCATTATGCTAACGTGTTGTAAGCTCTGGATTTTGGTATTATTTTTAGGGGTTACCTAAGACCTGAAAATTATTTTAAGGTTTGCCCTATATTAAAAAACATCTTAAGAGGTTCCAGGAATTTAGTCAAGTCTTGAGCTTTGAATGGAGAGCACTAGCACTGACTCCAACAGAGGGCATGTTGGACCTTTCAAAGGGACAGTTGCTTCCATATAGAGAGTAAGGGTCTCTCTCTAGGCTTTTCTACTTTCGTAAGGAAAAAAACGAAAATCTTACCCACCTTTTGTTTTACCTCATATAGAATGTATTTACTTTAGTTATCTTAAACTGAATTTTGGCTTTAATTGAAAATTATGCCTTGGGTTTTAAGGATAATAGTGTATGACTGGTGAAAATACTATTCTAAAGGTATGCTTCATTTTAATAAACTTGCTAACTTTATTTTTCATCAAAAGGAAACCACTACTGAATACTGTAATGCCTTTTGGAGAGTCCATGAAAATTGGCTTACTTAATCAGGCTGGTAAATACCTTACACATGGCCATAATAGCATCAATACCTCTACGTCTGAGTTACAAATAAACCAGGTATATTAAAATTTTATTGATTTCCTTAGGTACACTGGGCTACCAAGACAATAAACTAGCAGTATTGTTTATAAATAAGTGCCTAAAGAAGGTCTGAAATCTGAGCCCCTGGAAACAAACGGAAGCAAAGAGCAATGAAATGGGCACCAGTATAACCTGTAGGCTCCTAGAAGATCATCTTTTCCCCATTACAGACTTACTAAGTCTGGTTGTTCCCCATATTCCTGTCTGAAGGTGGCTCTCTTGGTAGTGGAATAGGACGTTGCTGTTCTTCATGACTGGTTGGAAAATATTTAAAATCTGCAGGAGAGGTGGAAAATCACAGGTCCACAAAATAAATAAGCAAGGGGTCTCATGCATTGCATATATATTAGATGCTGTATAATGGCAGTGATGAAAAAACAAATAAAACAAACCCTGAAAATAAACCCTGTTACACAGACTACTATCACTGTCAAACCAATAAGTTTTAATGTCTGTCTGTTTCTCTTACTGAGCAAGCCACAAACAAACGGACCTGTAGTAGTTTTGCTCACAGACAATATAGCATGTGCCCCCAGTCTGGAGAAAAAAACAGACAGAGCCAGGTTATTAGATTTGGAAAGAAGTAAACCTGGTGCACAACTCTCCCTGTTAGCTCCTGAGCTCCAGGAATATGATTTTCTAATAACATTACATGAAATTCTTTACATAGTTTATGTTCCTCCATAGAGAATATAAAGATCGCTTCTAACTAAATTTTCTCACATCAGAAACGGCTGTAGATACTGGATCTAAATTTAACAATTAATTGGTATATTGGGCCTGATTTATTGAAGCTATCCAAAACTGAAAAGGATACACTTTCATAAGTGAACCTGGGTGATCAAAAAAAACCTGGAATGAATCTGGCCCAGGATTGAAAACATTTGCTATAAAATAGATATAGAAAATAAATCCATTCCAGGTCTGCTGGATCACCCAGGTTCACTGATAAAAGTGTATCTTCTCCAGCCTTGAAGAGCTTTCATAAATTAGGCCCATTATGTGCAGCAAGATTTAAATGCAGAAAGCAGTGTTAGGGTTGTACTATGGCCAAACGGAAATAGAAGGTAAATTAAATTAATTTGGGTAATGGTTTGACATCCCCTTTTACATTCTTAGAGGCTATCCTGAGTACCTCAATATGTTGCCCGTGGGCCTGCCTTGACTTTGTCTTTGTTCTGACCCTAGCTCCTGACTCATTTGCAATTTACTACTCATAATTTCTGTCCTAGCTAAAAAATATGAGCCTAGCTTACCTGATATCCTACTTACCTTTCCCTCCTGTTCAGAGGTTTATAGGTAATTGTTTTTTACTTTTAAATTGTAATTTTAATATGTTGTTTATAATTCTTTTTTGTTTTGTCACTTGCATCTATGGGGTTTATTTATAAATGTTTTTACCTAACATTCACCCAACCAATGAATTTAGGCTATACCTTGGGTGAATCCTATGTAAAATACTCCAATTAATAGACACCCTTGTCTTTTTCCATTACCTACCTTATTTGCATCAAATTTTGCATATATATGTTCACACCAGTTTTCAGAATACAAACACCATTCTTCCAATGAACAAAATGTATACAATAGAAAGTTACCATCATGTAGGCAGATATAAATATTCATGATCATGTGATCTCCCTGCCTGTTAACACAGTGTTCATTCATTTACTACTACTTACTTGATACCTTTGCAGAGATTGCTAACCAAAGATAAGTCCAGATAATTTAGGCTTGTATATATATTAAATTTGTGCACATTTTTCAATGTTATTTATCTAGTTAGGAAATACTAGGCATGTTGTAACATTTTGAGCTGTTATAAACTGTGTTCATCCTTCTTTGTTCTTTTAGATTTGGGAAATGACCCAAGTAAACACCAGAGAAGGCAAGCCTGTTGTGTTTTTAAAATCCCAAGAAGGGCTAAACCTTTTGGTTACAAAGGAAGGAAATGTTAACTGCGGTTACACAGAATCTCCAGAACATCTTCAGGGTCTGTTTTTATTAATTGTACACCAAAATAAAAACTGGAGTTTAAAGTCTTTGAGTTCCCAAAAGTACCTGGAATCAGATGAAGAAAATGTTTTCTGCTCTGAGGAAGTGCTGTCCCCAGAACATCAGTGGACACCTCATTTAGCTTTACATGCTCATGTAGTTTTGTATCATCCACAAAGTGACAAATATGCACAAACTGATGTTAACCAACACCGAGTCCTTGTAGACATATCAACACCCTACCTTGAGACCTGTGGATTTGTCTTAAGATTTAGATCTGGAAAATACTATCTCGAAACAGCCAACCATTTATTTTTGTCTTCAGAGAGCACTTTGGAACAAGAGTCTTCTCCAAAGACAGCATTTGCTATGGACTTGAGGCCAGGCTGCAGAGCTAGATTTATAAATCAAGAAGGACTATTCATGTACCCCCAGGGAACACAAAACATTCTTCTTCCTGGGCAGAAACCTTTCTCAAATCAAGAATGGTTTGTTATAAGGAGATGTCCACCTTGGGTCAGTTTGAAATCTCGAAAGCATGGCTATCTGACAATATTCTATGGCAAGTATATTTTTCTGAGTTAGCTTCTGCAGCCTTAATTATTTGTATCTCAAAACCATATTTGGTTAAGGAGTAAAAAATGGGATAAAGGTGGTAAAAAATGATTATCTATTTTATTTGTTGCATGTTGTATGCTGATTATATGTATGCTGAGTATGCAGTTTTATTACATTCATCAACTGACCCTAGATGCAGCACCATGCAAAGAATCATAGAAATACTGTTATTCGTCCCTCCCCTCAGGCACATTGTCTTGGCGTCAACTTCGATCCTGCCCTCTCCTTTACCCCCATATTGGGAAAATTTCTAGGTCCTGTCACTTTCACCTGTGCAAAATCTTAAAAATGCACCCCTACTTGCCTGCAGAGACCACCACACCCACCACATTCTCATCTCTGGTATTCCACTAACCCCACTCTCTCCTTTACAATCTAATATGAATGCTGCAGACATACTAGTCTATCCTTCCCACCGCTCCTCTTCTGCTGTCTCTGTTTGTAGTTCTCTTCATTGGCTTTAATGCTTTGGCTTCAAATCCCTCCATAGCTTTTGTCCCACCTTTCTTACCTGGTAGAAAAATACACCCCTAGCCACTCTCTTCTCTCCTCCAATGACCTACTGATGACTTCCTCACTCATAACCTCCTCACACACACAGCTCCAAGACTTTGCTAGGGCTGCCCCGACTCTCTACTTACTACTCACCATTACATATCTCCCCTCCTAATGTGTGATATTTCCCCCAACTTTTAGATTGTAGATCTTCAGGCAGGATCCTCTCCTCTTGGTCTGATTCTTAGGGATTCTATTCTCAAAAATGTAACATTAGTGAACATCCAGTCCATTTAAAAGAACGAACATGGGTTTTTAGTTTATTAGCTTTATTGAGGGTAGGAAGAAAAGCAGCAGAGATTTTTGTCAGTATCTCCTTTGAAATTTTGCACTTTAGCAGTGTAGTGATAAATTACTAACAGTATAGATAGCACGATGTGTATTTATGTGTCTTGAAAATATAGTATGTGTAGATCCCAATACACCAGGACTGGAAGTGAGGGATAAATCCCAAATTTTTGTCAGCAATGAAAGCGCTGGTAAGTACCCATAGACCTACATTTTGATAGTTTATAATAAGCAGCAAACAACTCTGATTTATGTTGTGGACTTTGCCATTCTCCACTTAAGTGACAAACGCCAAGTAATGATCATAAAGTGTCAATTACTTGGTAATTTTGGTGATCACAGCTTCAATATCTTTTTATCACAAGCTTATCATCGCTTTTAAAAATAATCAGGAAAACTGCTGTTTACTTACTGTTGTAATTATTTAAAGTAACAGTAATTGTTTTATTTTACAGTAGTGGGCTGCAGAAAATCTTTCACAATAATAGTTTTGCAGAGTTTCTATAGTTCCCAGAGGAAGGAGTAATGTTTATTAGTCATCTACATTACTCATTTGCAGACTCGTCATACATATTTGTGCTTCAAACCATAATATCTATGTGTTTAGCCAGGAGTATCTCAACAGAAATGACTTTTTGGACTCTCCTCATGTTTTCAGTCTTTAAAGCTAAACCTAATCCTAAATCCTACATTTCATATAATGAATTCAGAATGCCATCACTTCTTGATCAGAGGTTTCCTTAGTCTTTCATATGGATTCTGTAAGATTGATTTTATTTACTTGCTTGTATTAAGCTCCCAGGATGTAGTTGAAAGGCCTAGGCACCAACCTTCTTTTTAGTAAGTGCTGGGCAACCAACTTTTTCATATTTATCTTCACAGTGTAAGACTGTTGCATGTTGGCGTGGGTGAATTTATGGGACTACACTTTCATGTACCATGGAATGGAATAAAATATTCTGAAAACTAGCAGTTAGTAAATTATTATAACTTCAGTGTATTTTCTTGTCAAAGTAAGCAACATATAAGTTTTTTATTCCTTTTTACTAGGGAAAGACGTGAAGGCCAACTCACAATCACTTACCATAAACTCTGTGTTTCATTATGAAATGGATACAGGAACTAGGATGGTCAGATTGTCTGATAAAGAAAGTAATTACCTTGCCCTGGTAAGAACAACCTGCTGAAATAAACAAACACAGATCATGACGGTAAAGTCTCATTCACATAAGCTCCTGCCTGAAAGTAATTGACAATGGGCCTGATTTATTAAAGTTTTCCAAGGCTGTAGAGAATACACTTACATCAGTAAATCTGGGTGATTCCAGGTTTGGTGGATCTCCTCCTTGGAGAGCTTTAATAAATCAGACCCATAATCTTCAAAATGAAGAGTAATATCTCTTGTGTTGTGTTCCTGTTTTTGTATGACTTTATCAGTCTCTCACAATATTGTGGAGGCATTTTGTCCCTCTTCATTACAACATTTAGTTCATTGAGATGTGCAGCCATTCATTTAAGCATATCTCTCCAAAGATCCTACCACAGATTTTCAATTGGGTTAAGGTCTGGACTTTCACTGGACCATTGAAACACCTTGATTATTTTCTTTTTCAGCCATTCTGTTGTAGATTTTTGTTTTGGGGATCATTGTCTTGTTGCATAACAGTTTGGTCACATTTATTATACAGAGGGTCTACAGGGACTTTATCACCCAACCCTGTGCTCCAGTGTATCTGGACATGCAAATTCGGAGATTTTCACCGATGATTACTTATTAGGCATCATCTTCAAAGTAACTACGTCTTATAACTATCCCTGAGAAAGCTAAAAGACGTAACGTGACAGGTTACAAGACATTCTACGGTTAATTATTAGCTTGATGATTGCTGTATAGTCCAGCAGTCCACATCCCATGATGTTGCTAATGGGTTTTGGACACAAACATTTAAATTTTTGTATATACCTTTCTGCTTTACCACTGAAAACATATGTAATATTTGTAGCCTACAAACCCCTTTGCTCTCTTTATTTATTTATTCCTACTTACAATAGGGGTGGCTAGTACTATAAGCATAGGAAGATCAGGAGATTAATACACAAGAATTTCCTGTGAGCACAAATAACTTTTCATGCATATTTTATACTCATATCACACTCATGTGCTCATATCACAACTAAACATGCAAAAAGCAACTTTCTGAACTTTTCCCTTAAAGAAACTTTTTATTCTAACCCTTAAATAGAATTCTAAAAGCTGAACATTAACCAGGTAAGACACAGTTTGTTACAGTTCTGTAATCAATAAAATATATGTAAAGGCAAAAAACATTTTTTCAAGTTTTCAATAGAATGGTAAAGGGTTTTTGCTGTAAGTGTGTGGAGAGATTCATCCTTCTCTTCTCTGGTGACCAGTATTACTGCAACAAAAAGTGAAGGTAGCTCCTAAATGCTATACTGAGCAAGAGTAGGCAAACATTTTTTAGTGAGAACACATGTCTAAGATGCTAAATCAGCAAAACATTTTCTGGTGGAGAATCAATTACTGCTATTGAAAAGAAATGGGCCTGGAAAATTCTTTACCAGGGAACCAGTAGTTAGGATTGAATTAGGTTATTCTCAACCAGGGATCCTCCAAAGGTTGCTAGATGTTTCTTGGGAAATGAGCAATTTGTGCCTTTCAAGTCAGTTACCACTGACACCAATAATCTTTTTAGCTATCTGTAAGAGTGATATTCATCCTGCTGGTTAGCAATGTAAGTGGCATTCTTCCTACTAATCATGAATACTAATCACTAATGTACTGTGTGCTGTGAATTTATTATTTATAGTAGGGGTTCCTCGAAGACCAGAAAGCGTTTTCAAGGGTTCTCCTGTAGCTGTGCTTTGGACAGTTTTTAAAATACAATCAATTCAATGCTTTAAACAGATGGCTGTTTATCCCAGCTTATAGCATTAATGCTTTCCAGCCAATATTAGACAAAATTGCCTTTAGTTCAGCAGTTACTGCTTGCTTTAGTACAAAATCAATACAGTTACATACTTATTAAGACATTTCAGAACCTATTCATTGTATTCATTATAATATGTGGCGTGAAACTATAGCTAAATGCACTGTGTATAGTGTGAATACACTAAGAAAATCAATGTGAAGTAAAGTACAAAATTGCCACATTACAACTTTAAGGTAAATTTATTACAAAGGCATTTTTTTAAATAAAAAAATGGATTATATATAGGTTGGCACAGTGAAAACATCCTATGGAACACTATTTGTAGTTTCCCTACATTACAAACAAAGCTGTGTAGAAAAGTGAAGGATGGACCCTGTCCAATAAGGCTTGCAATCAGAGAAATAGGGGTGCATAGAGCACAATAGGTAGGGATAATGGAGCTGTGGCTCATTAGTGATGGTTAAGAGAGAGGAAAATGGCCTGGAGAAGTGGGTTTGAATTACAGGGAGGGAAAACCAGAGGGTAAGGTTAGTGATGGCAGCCCCCATACTTTCTTAGTACAGGGGAAGCTAGTAAAGAATCATAAGTAAAAACTAGGCATTGGATAATTTTTGTAAAAAAAGTTCAGGTTTCTGACAATTTTGTAGCTGTGGATGTTTTCTGTAGCACTAGGTTACATATAATATAGAGACAAATAAGAGCTGTTATCTCATCTAATAATGAGGAAATACTGGATGCTGATCTGTTTTTGATTGATGGACATAGCTACTGTGTTACCTATATGGAAAGATATGTGGTCACTTTTGTCTCTACCTCTGATACAGTCACAATTAGCTCAAGGCTTGTTTAGCTGTACTCCCTGTACAACGGTAATAGGAAGAAGGGCTGTGCCAGTTAGAACACACTCCATGGAAATGTCAGATGGATACACCATACATGGGGGCCATTACAGGAGTTTAGAATAAAGCTGCTTTTGTAAAAGAAAAGTGCTGTTTGTAGCAATGGGTGGATTTGGCAACCTTAAATTGACATTATTCATTTTATACAAGGCAAAATGAATCCCACTTGTGTGTATGTGCTGGTGAATGACCTGACTACATAAAAATACAATTTGTAAATATTACTAAGCGAAATATGTTTGTTCATTGCTATATTACAATGTAAATGATTTTCTCATATAAATGCATTTTTTTTCTTCCGTACTTGGAAAATTCTTTCTTATCATAGAAGGGGTTAATCCCAATTCCATAAACACTTCCCCCTACACACAAGAAGCATTAGAATCACCAACATGTATCCTGAGCCCACCTAATTTCTTCTCTAATGGACTACAAGCATCATCAAGTCTTTCCTCACTGTTCTTTGCAATGGTACTTCCATTTAAAGTATTTGCTTTCTTGTCTTTCTTGCTTTTAGTCATTTAGTCTTAGCATCATGTGTGGGGGTGTTATTCTAACAAAGGCTGCAGTCACCAGCCTGTAGCTTATACCCTAATTAATAGGAATCTGCATTCCTTGGTTGCATAGTGAATGCCAATGTGGTGGGTTTAAGCCCTGGGCAGTGATGCTTTAGGTTTGCTGAAAATAATTCAAAATTTGCATTTATATTGTCTTATTTTAAAACATCCTATTTTTACTAGTTTTCATTTCCCTTGTTGTGCACTTGCTAGGCTTGTCTTGCCTACCAGTATTCTCTGTTTAAATGGGACCTGTAAATAAAGGACAAGGGAAATTTGATTTAATAACAATAAGATGTTGTATTTTTTTAAATGCTGCATACCTAATTTTTTTTTTTTTTTGTGATCTCTTTTTTTTGTTTTTTGTTTTTTTATAACATTCTTTATTTTTATTTTGAAAAAACAAAAAACACAATAAACAACATAGGCAGGGACAATACAGTCATAGGGCAATACAGAACAGGGTAAGGGTAACTATGGGAAACAAAGACCGTTGCGTTGCACATTCCACATAATATCAAAAACAAAAAGATTACTTGTGGTGCAGTTACAGACACAGCATCATCATTGGACAGCCAAAATAAAAAGGGGAGAGAAAAAATGAGGTCCAAGGAAAACAAACATATAAATATGTCACAAAATACACCCAACCCTTCTCTCTTCAGCCTGAGAAGCTCGGATCCAGGTGGAGCTTGAACTCCCGGGTGTCTCGGTAGAAAAACCAGCTACCCCACATCACATTAAATTTCTCTTGTGTGAGCATTATATCATTAACCCTGTGAAGCCCCATGCCCACAGTGGGAACCGACGCTGTCTTCCACAACATAGGAATACAGGCAGTCGCTGCCACTATAAGATGTCTGAGAATAGACTTCCTGTAGCTCTTATCCGGAATAGTGTTATGGTGCAAAGGGAAAAAACCCAGGATCCCTTGGGACATTGTGAGTGGTAACCTTCTGCATAAGTGCTCTCACCTGTTACCAGTAGGGGCCCAGTAACGGGCAGGACCAAAAAATGTGCAACATGGTGTCCTTTTCCTGATTACACCGCCAACATCTGTCTGAGACTTCAGGGAAAAAACTATGTAGCCATTCTGGGGTCCTATACCACCGAGAGAGGATCTTAAAACTCAGTTCCTGATACTTGCTGCTCGTAGAGGACCGGTGAAATGTAGAGAGGATCTTGCATTTTTGCTCTGGTCCCAGAGTATACCCCAGTTCAGCCTCCCATGCCCGTAGATATGAGGGGGAAAAATTATCCGGAGTCTGGTTAAGCACAGCATAGAGGTAAGACAGAGAGTGTCTAAGAGGGCCACTTCCCGTACAGACCGTCTCAAAGCTCAGGGACTTCTGTAACCAGGGGAGCGCCGTCAAAGGTATCGGTGTGAAAGATTGTTCCACACTTATCCATTGTTTAAACTCCCCATGTCGGAACCAGTCCAAAATTCGTACCATTTGGGTCGCCATGTAGTATAGAGAAAAATTGGGGACTCACAGACCGCCTCCACTCTTGCTCCTGAATAACAGACTCCTGCTAAGCCTGTGGCCCTTTTTGCCCCAAATGAAGTGGAATACCTTAGTTTGTAATGATTTAACCCCCCTAGCGTTCTAATTCTGTAATTTTTTGATGCAAAAAGTGATCCTATTTTTTTTGCATAGAAATTTTTGTTTATATTGTGGGCTTGTAATTCTTAGGATTAACTCCCAGGTATGATAATTATATTTATTTTTACCGCTTTTTGCAATTTTTCCGGCCCCGAGTCACACTCGGGAACACCCCTTAGGGGGTTAAAGAATGAGGCCGGTAAAGAAATTGGCAGAGCCTGAAGAAGGTACAGGATCCGTGGCAGGACATTCATTTTCACTGCCTGTATGCGTCCTGGCCAGGACAGAGTCAAGGAGGACCAACACTCCAAGTCTTTGTTAATGGTAGTGAGAATAGGAGCGAAATTTAGAGCATAGAGCTGAGATAGGTCCGCTGGAATCCGAGTCCCCAGGTATTGAATCGCCTTATCTTCCCATTTAAAAGAGAAAGATGGAATAAGATGAGATCGAAGGGTCTGAGGCATAGAGATACTCAGGGCCGCAAATTTAGAGTAATTGATTTTAAAGTTTGACACCGCCCCATATTCCCGTATCGTTTGGATAAGGTTTGGTAGAGATGTAAGAGGGTTAGTGCTGATAAAAGGAAGGTCATCTGCATAGGCTGCCACCTTATGTTCACACCCATTTAGCATAAGGCCCTGAATATCTGGATTGGAACATATTGCTGACAATAGGGGCTCCAGAGACAAAATAAAAATAAGGGGGGACAGAGGGCAGCCCTGTCTAGTGGCGTTAGAGATACTAAAAGGTGAGGACACTTCTCCGTTCACCCTGACCAATGCAGAAGGGGACGAGTACAAAGCCTGGATCCAGGTCATCATCTTATTCCCCATGCTCATGGTACGGAGCGTGGCCAGCATAAAGTCCCAATCCACTCTATCAAAGACTTTTTCTGCCTCGGTCAAGAGCAATAACGAAGATCTGTCAGAAGAAGCCGCTGCGTGAATCCATGAAATGGCTCTTAAAGTGTTATCTTGGGCTTCCCTGGAAGGCATAAACCCTACTTGATCTATGTGGATAAGAGCATGAATGTGCCTTTGTAGTCTGTTGGCTAGAATTTTGGTAAACAATTTAAGATCTTGATTCAGAAGCGAAATAGGCCTGTAGCTGCTACATGCCGAAGGGTCCTTATCTGCTTTGGGGATTAGAGTGACTGTAGCTCTTAAGGAATCCAGTGGAAGAGAGCTCCCATCCGTCAATGAATTGAAGGCAGCTACAAAGTGAGGGGCCAGGTCCTCAGCGAACTTCCTGTAATAAGGGAGTGAAAAGCCATCTGGTCCTGGCGCCTTCCCTGACTTAGTTTGCTTTATAGCTGCCTGGAATTCTGCAACAGTTATTGGGGCTTCCATATCCTGACGTGCCGAATCAGACAGGCATGGTAAATCAACTCCCTCTAAATAGCGCTGTATTTTTCCCAAATGGGAGTTGCGTGCTGTACTCGACTGATTGGGCGGTTTTAGATTGTATAGGGAGGTGTAATAATCTCTGAATTTTTCGGCAATCTCTTTCACCCAGTATATTCTTCCCCCAGAATCAGTAGCTAAAAAAGGGACATGTGTGCGGGCCCTAGGCCTCTGAGAGCTCTTGCCATTAGCCGCCCACATTTATCTCCATGTTCATAATAGGTTCTCCGGCATTAACCAGGGTGCCCTCGCTTTACCAAGACAGAGAGAGGCTAATTTCTGACGTAGAAGAGCCAACTCTGAACCCACCTGTTTGTCCAAGGAGCGCTTATGAAGGAGCTCTAACTCCTGCAGGCGTTTTATAGTGGAGGCAATTTCAGCTTGTCTTTCCCTCTTCAATCTGGCCCCGTGTTTTATAAGAATTCCCCTAATTACAGCCTTGTGTGCTTCCCAAATCACAGTGGGGGAGCACTCAGGAGCAACATTCAAAGTAAAGTAACTCCTCATTTCGGAGGTCAGCTCCGCAGTAACCACTGGGTCAGCCAAGAGCGATTCATTTAGTTTCCAGTGCCAAGACTTGGGAGAAGTGTAAGCTAAATGTAACGTGAGAATCACTGGTGCATGATCTGAGAACGGAATGTTCCCAATCCTGCAATCCACAACCTGCATCAGGTCTCCCTGCTTAAGCCAAAAATGATCAATGCGTGAATACATCCGGTGCGGGTGAGAATAGAATGTGTAATCCCTACCAGTTGGATTCAAGATCCGCCACACGTCAACCAGTTGATGTTGGTGCAAACAGTGTTTCAATTGAGCAGAAAGATGCGAGCTAGCAGGTCCCGCCGCACCGGAGGTATCCAGGTCACGATCAGGGGCAAAGTTAAAGTCGCCTCCACATAGAAGCAGACCCTCGGAGAACTCATCAAGCTTTTCAAGCATCCCTTTCATAAATTGTTTGTTGTGCACTTGGGGGCATAAATAGAGGCAAAGGTTACCAGGCGTTCCTCCAGAATTTCCTTGACAAACAGTACTCTGCCCTCTCGATCCCTGTATATGTCAATAAGATGCCAACGTACCGACCTTGAGATCAAGAGGGAAGTACCCTCGGATCTGGAGTCCACCGAGCCACAATGGTAACTGGTCGGAAATTTCCTATTGAATAATTTGGAAATCTTGTCATGTTTAACCCCCCTAGCGTTCTAATTCTGTAATTTTTTGATGCAAAAAGTGATCCTATTTTTTTTGCATAGAAATTTTTGTTTATATTGTGGGCTTGTCCCGCCCGGCCACGCCCCCCGACGGAGAAGTGCCCCGCCATCGCAGCGGGATCCTGCGATCGCCGCTGGACCGCGGGTATCAGGTAAGGGGGACCCCCAAAGGTACCCCGAGTGTGACTCGGGATTACCGCTTTTTGCAATTTTTCCGGCCCCGAATCACACTCGGGAACACCCCTTAGGCGGTTAAAATGAGTTTCCTGGAGTAGCGCCACCTGGACCCGCAGCCTCGCCAATTCAGCTAGCAGTGCTGAATGTTTCTCCGGGACATTGACTCATTAATGAGGTACCCAGTAACCTAATGCTAGGCATACCATGGAACTTGAAAGTAGCAGCAGGGTACACAATTCACCTGAGAATGGCCTAACAAATAACCCGCAGGCCACAGGAACACAGTAGTGCAAACTTCAGAGGTAAAGTTCTTAAGGTGAGGACCATAGGTGGAGTAGGACCAGTCCTTCTGAAAACCCAGATCAGGCAAGTCCATCTTGATGAGGTGGAGCTCGGCAGCGCCGGGTTCTGCCAGTCTGCGGCGGTTATGCCACTGGGCGGCTGGAGTTGATGGCAGAGGTTTCAGCATCGTTGGCCAATCAGGAATAGAGGTGGAAGGCAAGTCAAACGTCGCCAAGAAGGACGGGAGGTCCGCTTCAGATCGAAAAATCGCTGTCTTCCCCTTCTTGTGTGCGGTTAGTTGAAAAGGAAAGCCCCATCTGTACGGAATTTCCCGTTGCCTTAGAGCTAATAAAACTGGCCGCAAGGCCTTACGTAGCAGGAGTGTATGGCGGGAAAGATCTTGTAACAGTTGTATCTCACAGCCTTGAAACTGGAGGGGTTCCTGTTGCCTCGCCGCTCTTATTATAGCTTCTTTAACTTAAAAGGAATTAACCCTGCAAATAACATCTCGCGGCCTGGAGGGATCAGGATTCTTAGGGCCCAGAGCTCGATGAATGCGGTCTATTTCAATCACCGAATCAGGGGCAGCATGCAAGAGAGAGTAAAAAAAACGCTCTGGCTGCAGCGTGCAGAGCAGGGGGTGCAATATCTTCTCGGAGGCCCCTTAAACGTATGTTGTTACGTCTATTTCTATTTTCTAGGTCATCCTGTTGCATTAGCAATTGTTTTAACAGCATGGAATGAGAGGTTAAAGTCTCAGCGTGCTGGTTCACCTGCAATTGTATATCAGCCGTCGTTTTTTCAAAGTCATCCATCCTAATGGACACATCTTTTCTGAAAGTTGCGAGTTCCTCTTTAATAGTATGCTCACATTTGCCAAAGCATGCCAGCAGATCTCGTCTGGTGAAGGGAGCATCCTCCTCTCCCTCACTGTCACTGCTAGAAACAGCCCCCCTCCTGGGGGGGATGCTACAGTGCTCCTGTGTCCCTGGCTAGCCTGCACAGCCGTGCTTGAATACGTGTTTCCTCCTGATTCATGCCCCAGCAGCTCTTCCCTAGACTCTCCACTGATCTGAGGTGACTCACCTCTGGAAGAGGAGCCGTTATGTAAGTCCCGTGGCGGGCCGAGAGGAGCGCGTGGTGAGGAAGGCGCCATCCTGGGGGGAGGGGAATCCTCCGATGTTTCCTCTAAAGAGCCCGTTTTATGAAAGAAGGAGCTGATTTCACGTGGCCGCGGTCTGTCTCCCTGCAGCCTGACACTGCGCTGAGATCTGCTTCCTATCTTGATGCCGGTAAGTGGTGTTATGCCAGCCGTATGAAGGGCGCGGGTCTGGGAGCCTGAAGGAGAGCGTCCTACCCGTCCACGCGCATGCGCAGTCCCCCACTCCCTCTTTTTTTGTTTTGACTGGTTGTACCATGATCAATGTATGTACAACATTGTTTTTGTGTCCTAATGTGATTGGTATTGTATCTTATTGTTGTACTTTTTATGTCAATATTTCTATGTCCTCTTAAAAAATGCTGCAATACTCAACAAGTTTTACAACCTTCAATATATATTAGGCACCTACATGCGGTGTGCCGATATAGTTAGTCTTACTGATAAGTAATAAGATACACATATTGTACACCTTAACAAGGTTAGTGGAAAATGTATTTTAATTTGAATTCTGATTGTTATCTAAATATTATTCTCTCAAAAAGGTAGAATAAAAGAAGCCAGGAACTGTTTCAATTATGTCTACTTATATGCTGATACACTCCTTTGTTGCCACCTGGAACATACAGACCTCTTAAACTTCTTTATACATCCTCACGACCTTGGTATTCTGAGAGATCCCCCTAGGGGGTACCTTTCCCCTAATTTGTAGAGCCTCTCACCAATTTATATTTATTATATAATAAGTTGCTATACGTGATATGCTCTTACCGTGATACCTGTAACTTACATACCCCCTGATCCCCCTCCAAACATCTAAAGCAGTGGTCCCCAACCTTTTGGAAGTCACCACTAATCTTACCGACTCAGGACTGCGTGTGCGCGGGGAGCCGTGTGTTACTCAAAGAAACGACACAACCCACCCACCGCCCTGAGCCTGCGATGTATAAAGGAGACATGGTCTGTGGCTTTGGCTGGTGCGCCTCCCCAAGTGGGGGCCTTCTTCTGACCCTGCTGGGGGTGCACCGGCCAGAGCCGTGTACCACCAAAATTTTGGCGAGCGCTGACTAAAAAGACCTAAATTTCCTGAAAAAGGAAAAAAGGAAAAACTTCTATCATTTAGAGTTCCACATAAAGTTACATTCTAAGTAACCATTTGTTTCCATACCTGGACATTACCTTTGGTATTTCGTTGTGGATTAATATTCTAGTGTCAGTCTAATAATAACTGCGTCTTAAATATATATACCCCTGAAGAAGCCAAATAGGTAAAACAAATCAGGTCACAAGACATTTAACAGTACTACGATATTACTACATATTGAAAACCATGGCTATGTACATCTTACTGTCTATTTGTTCTATACATGTCCCAATCTCAGCACAATCTGACTTGACACTCCTTTAACCAGTCTCCCACTCTTTCAGTAACTACTACCAGATCTCCTAATCCTCCCATTTCCAGCCCAGATATCACATCTCCATGCTAAGGATGGAGCTTAGGACCAGCATCTGTGAATGTGGACAATCAGATTTGTTTCTCCCCTCTGCCCAATCAAAGTGGCATCGGAGCAGAGACTGCTGGTGTGAAGAATGAGGCTTGGTAGTAGGAGGGATTATCCTTGGCACATAACTTTCTTTGTTTGCCAGTGTCCAATAATGTAGGTGGACATCCCCTATGATATGGTGCTTACAATATCCAGTTCTTTTTAGTAATGATGATCATATACTGTGTAACATACTAATTGCTATTCACAGTATTCTCAGTTAGTCATCAAACATGAAACATAGGCTGATGCTGACTTAATTATCTGACCATTGTAGAGAAAAAGAAACATCATACTTGCCAATGGGTCTAAAAATGAAAAAGAAACAGCTTATAAAGTTCGTTGGACTTTTGGAAAAATGTACCTCCGTGCCTGTAATGATGCCTATCTCAGCATATGTGACACTGGTTATGTCTTGGCGAAAACAAATACACCAGGTAAGAAAGTGATTTCTTTGTGTCTTTACAATTTCACACAATTCTGTGGAAAATGTGCAACTGCAAACCATAGCAACCAAATAAATTCTTTGTGTTCTCTTTCCTAAGAGAAATTTAGGAGTATAACAATTTGGTTTCAATGGACAAGAGCCCCACACATACTCCTTCAGTTTGTATATAAATCATCCTCTTAACTTCTTCCTTGGTTTGGTCTGGAAAGAAGATTTTGAAAATTATTGTAATGCAAGCACTTGACAGATAGATAAAACACTTTCATTCTGAGGTATACAGTCACACTTTACATGTGTGTTCCCTACGTATGTCTTCCCCAGAGAAGGATATATATATATTTTATTGTAGAAACATCCCTGTTCACTGAGGCATGTTTTATCTTTCCTACAGAAAAATCATAGATCTCCAAATAACTCCTCCAAGTAATTAAGCCTAAAGTGAAAATAACAGGTTTACATAGCATTTCCTATTGTGATTTTGTGTTACAACTCAAATAATTCCACAATTACTTAATATAATTTCTCAACAGTTGTAAACATAATTGTTACAACTTGTTTTGCTTGGTTACCCTCAAATGTATTGTGTAGAAAATGCTTTCTGTAATATGTATTTTATTTGTGCTGGGAAAGCAGTTGAGCTAACATCTAGTAATATGAAAATGTATTCAGATGAGTCATTTTTAAAGGAAAAGTATATCACTGAATGACAGTGAGATGCTTAACAGTTCTTAAACTATCCAGGCCAGGAAAAGGATCAGTTTGTTTTTGCTGTATATGTTCCATGTAAGAAATTTCAGCCACCTTTCTGTCCTGGAGACACAACAGAAAGTTTTCTTGGTGACACTAGTCACTAATATAAATAGATGGGTCGATCTTACTACTGGGTACTCAGTAAACGCTTGACTTGGTCCAACCCTCACTAACTCTGTCCAAAATTATTTTAAAAAACCACACATTTAAAGGCTGGACTTACACTGTTCATTGTGCATTGCAGCATTCATTCATGGTTGTGAATGAACCCATGTAGTTTTTCTTTCACAATAAACTGCAGAATGTAGATGTAAACCAGCTACTAGAGATGGTCAATGGGATGCAAGAAATTTGATTTTTATGCAAATCACACACAAAAATAATGCAAGTTGCACTTACTTAAAATTAACCTAATCAAACTCAAGTATAGCATTTGATTGGCTTAGTTTCCTATGCACGAAAATTGCATGTGATTTGCAAAAAAAGGTCATTTCTTGCATCTCATTGACCATCTCTACTAGCTACATAGGAACAATTGGATTTCAAACAAAGTCTTCCATTGCAGTCAGACTAATATAGCTTCCTGTGATTGAGTGGTTACAATGCTGCATTGTTTGTAATTTCAGAGTTGC
Source organism: Pyxicephalus adspersus (assembly GCF_032062135.1). NCBI lineage: Eukaryota > Metazoa > Chordata > Amphibia > Anura > Pyxicephalidae > Pyxicephalus > Pyxicephalus adspersus. The sequence continues at coordinate 114,987,804 of NC_092859.1, read as the reverse complement.
CACAGTTGCCGCTTGGATGAAGACCAAGCCTGCTTGTATAAAGCTACGTACACACTTCCAATGATTCTTGCCGGATAATCGGCGCAGGGCTGATATTGGATGAAAATCCAAAGTGTGTTCAGAGCGCGTCGTTCACCGCCCGAACGAACGATTGTTATGCAAGGGAAGGGGGAGAGCGCGCAGCGGGGTGCCACTCCGTCGTTCTCCCTCTGCATAGAGCAGAACGGTGCTGTATGTACAGCACTCGTTCATGCATTGTGCAGTGCATAGTCGTTGGAAAGGATCGTTAAAGATCCTTTGAAACGACTATAATTGGAAATGTGTATGCGGCTTTACGCTGGGTAGGCATTGTCAGTGCTAATTCATAGACCTGTAGTTTGTCAAGTGCATCATAGCTGGATTTTGTGTTTGTTTGGAGTGATTTACAGAAGCCTGTATCTGTGTTTGAAGTGGTCATCTTTATTAAGATTGAATAGTTTAAAATGTTACAATGTTGTCTTTTTGTTGATAAGGTGCAGATGAAGAATTTATTTTACGTTTGTATAATCGCTCCTTCCTGGTACTGAAGGGGTGTTATGGATACATTGGACAATCCAGTGATGGTGATATTGTGCAGTGCAACAGACCAGTTCCAGAGTGTATTGAAATTATACCCTGTAAAATGATTATCTACTACTTTAAAGGTAAATAGATAAAAAATGCTCAGGGTTTTGACTTTGACACAGATATGAAGGGACCATTGCCCAATGCAGTAAAACAGGTCCTAAGATAATAGCAACAGGTCTGATTTGTTAAAGTTTCTGAAGACTGCAGAATATAGACTACCATTATTATTATTTTTAAACAGGATTTATAAAGCGCCAACATATTACACAGCGTGTACAATAAATAGGGGTTGCAAATGACAAACAATTACAGACAGTGACACTGGAGGAGGGGACCCTTCCCCCGAAGAGCTTACAGTCTAGTAGGTGGGGGAATTAACATACAATAGGAGGAGAGATATGTAGTGGTGGAAAGTAATGACAGTTTCAAAGGACAGAAGAAGACGGGTAGGCAAGTTGGAAAAAATGGGTTTTGAGTGCTCTTTTAAATGAGAAAGTAGGAGCAAGCCCAAAAGGAGGAGGAAGACCATTCCAGAGAGTTGGGGCAGCTCTAGAAGTCTTGTAGCTGTGCGTGTGATGAGTGAGGAAGTCAGTAGTAGGTCATTGGAGGAGCGGAGAGAGCGGCTGGGAGAGTATTTTTTTACCAGCTCAGAAATGTAATGGGTCAAGAACTGTGGAGGGATTTAAAGGCAAAGCACAGGAGCTTGAATTTAATTATAAGGTGAAATGCAAGCCAGTGTAGAAAGCTGCAAAGAGATTCATCGGATGAGGAGCGGTGGGAAGGATGGATGAGTCTGGCTGCAGCATTCATAATTGATTGTGGAGGCGAGAGTCAGGTTAGTGGAATACCAGAGAGGAGGAGGTTACAGTAGTCCAGATGAGAGATGATAAGAGCGTGTACAAGGAGTTTGGTGGTCTCAGGGGACAGGTAGGGGCGGATTTCGGAGATGTTGCGTAGATGAAAGTGACAGGACCTGGAAATGTTCTGAATATGGGGGGTAAATGAAAGAGCAGTGTTAAAGGTGACACCAAGACAATGTGCCTGAGGGGAGGGATGAATAACAGAGTTGTTAAAAGTTAGAAATATGTCAAGGGGTGATTTGGATTTTGAGGGGGGGATGATGATGAGTGTTTTATTCAGGTTGAGTTTCAGAAATGGGTCAGACATCCACAATGAGATGGCTGACAGGACGCAGGGGGCAGGTCAGGGGTGGACAGATAGATTTGAGTGTCATCAGCATACAGATGGTACTGTAAACCAAAGGAGGATATGAGACTACCGAGAGAGGAAGTGTACAGAGAAAATAGCACCGGTCCAAGAACTGACCCTTGGGGAACACCAACAGGGAGGAGAGTGGGAGTGGAGGAGTTACTATTGAAAGAAACTTGAAATGAGCGGTCAGACAGAAAGGAAGCAAACCAAGAGAGAGCAGTGTGACTGATACCAATGGAGCGCATGATTTGTATTAGAAGGGGATGATCAACAGTGTCAAAAGCAGAGGAAAGATCAAGGAGAAGGAGGAGGTAAAAGTTTCCTTGAGACTTAGCTCTGATGAGGTCATTGGAAACTTTAGTAAGGGCTGTTTCAGTGGAGTGGGCAGCTCTAAAACCAGACTGGGGAGGAGCAGGGAGAGAGTTGGTGCTCAGGTAATCGGTGAGTCTTTTGTAGACAAGGCTTTCAAGATGTTTGGAGACATATGGGAGAAGGGAGATAGGACGGTAGTTAGAGGTTAGGGAGGGGTCCAGTGAGGGTTTATTCAGGATAGGGAGAATTATGGCATGTTTGAAAGCGGAGGGGTATTTACCAGTAGAAAAGTAGAGGTTGAATAGTTCGGTTAGGGCAGGGGCCAGGGTGGAGCAATAAGCACGGAGTGGATCAGAGGGAATTGGGTCAAGCGGACAGGTAGTGGATGGCGATGATGAAAGAAGATTTCATCCACAGTAACAGGGCTGAGGGAGGCCAGTGATGATTTACAGGTGGAAGGGGAGGGTATGGTTGGAGTGGCTCAATGAGCAGAGACATCATGTCTGATTTTGTCAATTTTCTCTCTAAAGTAGGTGGCAATGTCTTGAGCAGAGAAGGTTGTTGTGGGGGGAGCAGGTGTGGGGTTTAGGAGGGAGTCAATTGTTGAGAAGAAGTTGCGTGGGTTGGAAGCTGCATGAACAGTCTTTTGTAGCTGTTTGGTGTGACTGTTGTGCTAGGGTCCGAGGTTGGCAGGACGGGGGTAGTGGAAGGTGGCAGGGGCAACTTTATCCAGAGCCAAGGAAAGAGAGTGGTTTAACTGTGTGGCAGCTTCATCTGAGGAGGTGATTTTGGAGAGAGTGGGGGATAGGGTTGCAAGGCAGTTTCAGAATATGTTGTGGTCAAGGTTACAGATATCTCTCTGCCATTGACCAGGTCTCGGGTGTGGCAAAAGAAGGCAGGATGGTAGAACCTGGGTGATCCTGAAAACCTCGACTGGTTCACAATTGAAAACATTTGTCACTAATGACACATGATTTTTTTTAGAAATCCATTCCAGGTTTGCTGGATCACCCAGGTTTTCCCATAATAGTCTATCTTCCTCAGTCTTAGTGAACTTTACAAATCAAAATCAATTTTTCATGACATTCTGGTCAAAAATTGATTGTAAACACAGAGCAGCACTGTGGTGCTGGGAACTAAGAATTTATATTTATGGTGCTTGGCACTGAACTAAAGACTTTCTTGTCAGGTGGGGTAAACCAACTGTGTGGAAAAATAATAAAAACACTGTGTGGAAAAATAATAAAAACTATCGATAGGTGAGGAGGGTCAAAAACACAGTCATTGACCATCAATAGGGGAGGAGGGTTAAAAAAAAGGCGTATGGGTTGTTTGAGATATTTGTTAATGATCACTTGGGATGGGGGGTTTGTTAAAAGACTGTAAATGAACTGATGCAGGGGCACTGTCTCTTGAGGTAAATGGTCTAAGGCTTCACACAAAAGTTCCAGTTTCAAACTGAATGCAACCACCAGCCAGTGGTGGATGTAGCCAACACTGACTCCTGTTCAGAACTGAGGAGGGAACCTCCCTGCCATTTTCATTAATTCCCCACCTCTATGCCCTGCCTTACCCAACACGGGCCTGGATCCCATGCCCCACCCACCTCTACTCCCACACCCACTGACTGGCACAGAAGCAAGTAGCAGTTGTCCTGGGGCCCTCATGGAGCTGCATACACTGCACATCGGTATATCCGCCCTTTCAACCAGCAACAAATAAACATAGGCAACGGCTCTGTAGCACTGTGGGTGCACAGTTCAAATCCCCATCTTACAGAGGGATGGACCTTGTGTCAGCTGCACAAAATAACAGTTGTGTACTTACAAGGCTATTATCATGCAGTCACTCCCTGCAGACCAGTTTAGTATGATTTTAGTAAGATTTGAAAGACACTTTGTTTAATGCATTTGCATAATCTATAAAGCATACATTTACATTTAACATAATTACGCCAGTTTTGAGGAAAATGACACCAGTTCACAAACATGTTCAGTTTGAACATGCACATGACATTCATATAACAGATATGTAAATCTCCCTGTTTTTATCTTCTCATGCTTTTTTCACAAGGTTTTAAAACACACAAATAAAAAATAAATCAATTCTTTTTTTTTTTTTTTTACCTTTTTCAGGTCAAGGCAAAATGTTTTGGAACATGACCAACCATAAAACATTTCATAGCAATGGACAATCCCCAGGAATTTTCTACATTGAAATTAGAGGGAAAAACATTCTAACCATCATGACTTACACAGGCATGTTTTTGCGGGGTGATAAAAGTGGCATCCTCATTGGTGACAGTGATAGGGTCACTAGTGAATGCTTGTGGGAATTTTGATCCTGTGTAAAGGTAAGCAGTCACTGATAACTCATTACGAAAACATTTGTATTTATTTTAGATAATGTTAAATAGTCTCAGCTACAGTATTTTGTATTGTTTTTGTTGAATTAAGTAAAAAGGCAATAGTAACAAATTTGAAAGAAAAATATGCTCAGTTACAAATGTTGGAAAGATTGTAGTGACTTCATTTCCAACTAATATGCTGTATACATCATACATAGGAGAAAGTGCCCATAAACTCCTAAAAACGTAGTCAAACACCTAATTTATTTAATAGGGGGTTGGAATTTTTAAAAGAAATCTTAGCCCTGTTTTTAGGTTTGACCTAACATCAATATATGATAATATATTCCTGAGGTGGAAGTAGAGTTACTCAACCTTCTGAGTGGTAACCTCAAGTGTGGCTCGGGTTAAAAAAAAACAGCTTAGAGCGGTATCCCCAAGCCAGACTCAGGGTAGCTAAAAAAAAGAAAAAAAAAAAAAGAAAAAAAAAATCTTACCTGGTCCCACCGGCGTCCTCCAGTGTCCTGCCCGTCCAAACCCATCCTCTGGCCACGTCCTCTTCCTTCGATCCCGGCAGTTCCCGGTGACGTCAGTGCGTTCGAGGGAGCATGGTGGGAATTTAAAATTATTTTGTATTGAATTCAATACAAAATAACTGTATTGAATCCAATACAAAGTATTCATTTTATTTTATATATATCAACTCAGACTGCAGCAGCACGGCTTTCATCAAAAAAGCCACTTTATTTGGGAAAAACTAAACAAAACTGCTTTGTTTCAGCCACAAAAGAAAAACAATATAAAAAATAGGAGGCTTACTTCATCTTAGTGGTGTGAAATGTCCTCAGTCCATCAGCATGAGCCCAACGGTAGGGGTACGTCCAAACTAGGTCTCTTGTAAAGGTCCAATTCCCCAGCCTGGGGTTTCCACAGTCCAGCAAACAATCAAAAAGGTCCACATCCACAGGACAGCATCAACAGCAACCTCCTCCAGCTTGATTCCCCACAAGCTCGCTTACAGGCCACTTCCTGCTCCTCCAGCACTCTCTTAGCCTGGATCCCTCTGGCTCTCTCTCAGCCTGGATCCCTCTGGCTCTCTCCAGCCTCTGACTGCTCACTCTCAGTCTGGATCTCCTGGCTGATTACTTCCTACTCACCTTGCACCTGAGTGCAGGTGCAAATATCCCAGTCAGGATTGAGTTGGGCCAAGGAACCCACCCTTTCACTTCCTTGGCCGGCTCCAGGACCCTAAAGAACCTTGTTTCTTTTCTAAAAACCTATTAACACTTCCTCACTTTCATCTTTCTGGAGCTATTTTAACACTTTCCCTGACATTTTAGGGACACACTAACACAATATATATATATATATATATATTACAGGTTTCAGTATTTTTGATTTATTTATGTACCTTTGTTTAACATATTTTTGTGTTTTTTATTTAAAGTTTTAATATTAAATGTAATAAATATTGGACATATTTCGGTGAGTTATGCCTAGGAGTTACAGGCCTACAATGTAAAATAAATTTTTTTGAAAGACAATGTACCACTTTTATACATATACATCCAGACAGAAATGAACCGCCGAGGAGGTTAAGGACTCCTGCAAAAGAAGATCTCTTTTAAAGAAGCTCTTTTAAATTATGTTTCATACAGAACTGTGAATTCTGTGTTGAAAATTTTTCTCCCTAAAGTGTAATGAGAGCTTCTGTAATGAAACTAAATTACAAGGGTTGTAGAACTTACCTGTAAGGAACTTACCCGTCCTGCGAGCCCGCGGTGTCCCTGGGGTTCCCAGCCACAGAGGGAGACGCCGCTGTAGCAGGCAGCATGGCTCTGCTCGCAGCTTGTCTGTCTCTGCAGGCGGAGTGATCCGCCCTGGCCAAACTACTGTTCAGCCAGGCAGCAGCCCTTGCATCCCTTTAGATATGGTTAAGGATATTCCTGCTGTCAGCACTCCTTTGCAAGTGCAAAGTAGTGCACGTCCTAGGGGTGCTGTGGGAAGAGGTGCGCGTGTTACTATGCGTCCCTCTTGTACCCCCCGAGGGGTGGCACTCGGCTGCCTCGCCCGGGGCGGACATAGTTAGTTTGAATTCCCTGCGGCCAATCAGCCGCAGGGGATTTACCCAGTCTCCTATCAGACGGTGCCAGGTGGCGCAAGGTCATTGGTCATCCTGGCCATTTAGGGAGAGCCTGTCCATCACCCCATTGCCCGCTATAGCCTCTGTTAACACAGTGTGCTTGGGTGTGTCTTTATGTGGTTTAAAGTTTATCTGTTTGTCATTACCTTAGTGACCTGGTCTGAAACTCACCTTGCTTGAACTCTGCCAGCCCTGACTTCGGATTGTTACTGACCATTCTACTTGCTGCCTGCCCTGACCTCGGATTGTTCTTGACCTGCATTTGCCTTATCCTCCTGTACTTCGCTTTATTGGACTTAACCCTTGCTGTGCTGTATGATTTTGAATAAAGCCTGATTTAAGGGTATCTGGAGTTGGTCGTGGTTTGTGTGCCCAGGCGCATTACATTACCTTATATATTTACTAAAGCATTTACATTAACACCTAAAGTGGACTCAACCGAAAAATAAAAAATCACACTTACCTTAATTCCGCAGATCCCTTGATCAAGCTGAACCTTTTCTCAGGTCCTGCACCAACCTGAAATTCTTCTTTGTTGTGGAGCTGCCATCTTCAATCTTCTTTTTCTGCGTACGTCACCTGATTTCACACTGCGCAGGTACGAAATCAGGTGCCACTGTAAAGGGGAACAAAAGCCTTTTGCGCATGCCAGATATTGGGCATATGCAGAAGAAGCAGCCAGAGATGCGTGACATAGGTATCCTGGGAGTCTCTGTCCACCCAGAAAGGGGAGGTGCTTTACTTTTTTTTTTTTAAAAGGATGTTGCAAAATGCTGTGTCCACCCTATTTAACTATTTTTACAGTATTTACTAAAAAATCATGCTGTGTTCTACGATAACACAAGCCACACAATCTACTCTTCCAAAAAGAGCTCTACAAATCAATCGGTGCTCCAACTACTTCTTCCATCCCAGATCTGATGAGAATTCACCCCTTTGTTGTATCTTATGTGCAGGATAGGTCAAATTTTGCTCAATATTTGCACCTCATATGGGTCAAACAGCACCTATTATTATATCCTAAAAACTCTCAGCAATTTATCTGTACAAGGAATCAACCTTAATATTGAGTAGTCCTTTATTTTAGGAGATGAGAATGAGAATTCACTCCTTTGCTAAATTCGATGGGTTAAACTGTGTTTAACCTTTTTACCTTTAGGTAAAATCACCCCTTTGCTGTCTTCTCTGCCCTTATTATTGGCACTCCTCATGTGTCAAACTCCACTCAATAATATCAATATTTGCATCTTCTAATAACTCCCAGGGAAATTATCCCTACAAGGAAACAACCTCAGTGATAGGAGTCTTCAGTATTACAGTGTAAAAATAATAGTGTATTGTTTTATTGTAGGTTTCATCTATAATCTCCATATGACATCAGTTAGAGAAACCCTATAAAAAAATTTTTGCTTGTAAATAAACTTCATAGGTTTTTTTTCTTAAAAAATCAAATATATTCCTATTTATCTAATCAGCCCTGATTAACTCCTTCTAGCCATTTTCTCCTTAGATTTTATTTTTTATCTGCTTTTATTTTTTGTTAACCATTAGTTTCTTTTTTGTTTGTTATTTTTGCAGCCTAGCATAAACAAAGTGCAAAATTAAAAAAGCCTTTCTTTAATTTTTAAATAACTCAGCTATGCTTTGTACCAGAAACATTTTAGTGTATTTTCAAACAGGACACACTTTATAATAGAATAAAAATAAAATAAAAACATTTTCATTTATTTTTTTATGTCTATAAACTATGTGAATAAAATATTTACTGAAAAACAATATTGCTAAAGTAAAACTTAGTTTGCTCCCCACCTCAAAAAACATGTATGTATTACTATATTAATATGACAACATTGTTTGTGATTATACAGGATCATAAAGAAAATGTTGGAATAATTGCTATAATGTAATGCACTTATGTGAAAAGATTTATAGATTATTTGGGGGTGCTGTGAACTCATATATTGTGGTTACACTTCAGTAGTATGAACAAGCAGCATATATGTTAAATATCTATAGCATATTCTTGGTTACATTCTAAGGGTTAGAGTTAGTTGGTATGTTCAGGTTTAGGTTGAGAGTTATGAAAAAGTGGCTCACGATTGAGAGGGAATAGTATGCATGCATCCACTCAAAAATTAAAAAATAACAACAGTTTTTGGAAAATGAAAATAAACAGTTAAGTTTTTAGAAAAGGTTTGCCAACTTTCATTTTTCAAATTTTCTTTAGGCTGCTGCTTGTTCCATTGATAAAGGTAAGATTAGGAAATCAGTAGTGTGTATTTTGATTTGATTTAGTAAATGCCTCCCTTGCTACCTAATTTAAAACTTTCCTAACATTCTGAATTTTTTTACTTTAAAATATTTTCTATGGTACTGGTTTGAAATGCTTAAACGTAATAATTTAATTATTTTGCAGACTATCTCCATAGAATTTTCAAGATTTTCCCCTGACATCACATTGTGTATATGAAAATAAAGAGACCAACCACTTTGGTTTTCTGGAAAGGAATATTCACTGGAACTAAAAACACAAAACAATAAATATCATCAGCAACGTCATTTTCTCTATTGTGTATTTTATGTGAAAAACTGTATCACTTTAAGCTAAATAATTATATCATATGATAGATTACTGATACACGGTGTAGTAAGTGTAAAAAGCACAAAGTAGTAAAAAATGTTTAAAGCAATGCTACTTCCATTAATGAAAATATGCAGCATATTGAACCCTGTATGCTGTATATGCACCAATTTTGTTTCTTTTCCTATATTCACCTAGTCCCATGTTAAAAAAATCACAATTGATACAGGAAATGATTGAGATTGTGATGGGGAGACCATGTCACCGAAAAGTGAATTTGGTGCTGTTATTTTGTGCAGTTTTTCAGAAGAATGCACCTACCACATATCTTCTGATGATAAAAAGACACATCTTTTTGTCCTACAGAAGAGTACTGTGAAGAAATTGTCATTTTGGTGCAACTGTTACCCAATATAGCAAAATACTATAAATCCAGGTTGCACAGTAAAATTTATTATATTTACTGGTATTGGTGCTTTGTGTAATGTGGCTTTCTTTATCTGTTTTGTAGCTTTCAAGGTAAATCTGTTATCTCATATGTAAACTAATATCACTAAATGATGTGGTGCCTGCAAGACCTGGCTTTGTGCTCAAATCAGTTCCATACTTCTCCCTTCTCCCTAGGTCCTGGATCTTAAGCCTAGGTGAAATACAGCACTCAACTTCTTTCCAAGATAATTCATTTTTAAAAGGGTAAATTCAAGCAATGAATAGTAACTTTTTTCTAAAGCTGTCTAAGCTGCCACAATCTGAATAAGCATTTTAGCCAATATCTTGCTGTAAGGATTGTTGCATCTGCCAAACTTCCAAGTGTGTAAAATGCCTAGTTTCCACTGAGCTCTGTAGTTCCTCCCATCAAATGCTGTGTCCTTTAGAGCCTATGTTGACAAGGTTTTGTTTGGGTTAAAAGGGTTGTGCATTTTCATACATAAGTGCCATAAGTCTACAAGAAAACTTACATGAACCAACTCAAACTCAGGTCAGAAGGAGGTAAACTGTAAATGTTTCTGTCAGTGAATTCTGACTGTTGCGGGCTACATCTGGCCTGCAACGTCCTTTTGTTTGGCGCCCAAGTAATCCTAAATATGAATTGCAACTGCCCCGCCGCTGCATTGAAATAGCAACGCTCCTACAATTCCCGGCATCACTCGTCTATAGACCAGCAGCCTCTCTGCCTATGCGTGGCCCCGCATTGGACTGTTTTCTAGACGCAGGGAATTGTAGTAGCCGTGCTATTCCAGTGAAAAGGGAGTTCCAGACACTCAGAACATTAAGCCCTGCATTGGACTGTTTTATTGACGCAGGGAATTGTAGTAGCGGTGCTATTTCAGTTTCAAGCTTGGCCTGCGACTTTAAGTTTTTAATTTTGGTCCACTGTGTATTTGAGTTTGACACCCCTGAACTAATTGTTTGCATTGCTAGTTTTCCCCTATTCTAAATAATGACATATTTGATTTCAGATGCTATAATTTCCAGTGCTAAGCTCTGCTTCCTGATATTCAATTGGTGCCCGGGATTTTACTAGCTACAGAGGTTTTTGTATTTGACAAAACAATCCCATAAAATAGGAAACAACTCTGGATTGGTTAGAGCTGCCTTAATGACAATCCCAGGTGGGAGTCTTCTCATCCTCTTCTTACATAGATTCTGGGATCCATTTCTACATTATTTATAAGTATAATTTCTGCACAAACCCCCCCTCTGTCCTCTTGGGTAACCTAAGATGTTCCTGTTTGGGTACCTGAAGAAGGCTTGTACTGGGGGAGGACTTCAGCTGAATCACCTGGTCCCAGCCTGGGGGGCATAGTACAGTACCTGGTCCTGCTTGATCACAAAGGAAGCCTGGGCTTCTGTTTTTTTCTTTCAATCAAGTCTCCTAGAGCAGTGATTTTCAACCACTGTTCCGTGGCACACTAGTGTGCCGTGAGAGATCTTCAGGTGTACCGTGGGAAATTATCCAATTATCATTGTCGAGTGCCTGTGTTGTAGTGACTGGCAGAGTAATGTAATACTCTTCAATGTCAGTGGGTGGCAGTAGGTAGCTCAAGCGCCTTGTTTATTTTTAGAGGCGAGAATTAGCTACAAAGTGTAATTTTGTAACACTTTTGATTTGTGGTGTGCCGCAGGATTTTTTTAATGTAAAAAATGTGCCGTGGCTCAAAAAAGGTTGAAAAACACTGTCCTAGAGGATTGAAGAATGCTGATAGGCAAGTATGTATTACTGCACATTCTGCTACATTCAGCACCAGGACAGAACATATCTATAATGACAGTTGCCTTTGTCATTGGCGAATACCAGGTAAGGTTGTAGTTTCCATTTTCTTGGCTTCATGTTGCAAAGAATATGGCTTCTCCATTAGAAGGATCTGAGGCACTGTTTTCTGTAGTCATAAAAAGCAAATGGGAGGTAATGCCAGGGTTCCTATGTGTAAATGTCATTTATACTAATGATTAAGGGTTGATTTACATGAACCTCTTTTTCAGTATCAGAAAAAGGTGGTATCCATGGTTTTAGAGCTGCCCACTCCACTGAAACAGCCCTTACTAAAGTGGCCAAGACCTCATCAGAGCTAAGTCTCAAGGCAACTTTTCCCTGCTCCTTCGCCTTTATCTTTCCTCTGCTTTTGACACTGTTGATCATCCCCTTCTAATACAAATCATGCACTCCATTGGTATCTGTGACTCTGCTCTCTCTTGGTTTGCTTCTTATCTTTCTGACTGCTCCTTTCAAGTTTCTTTCAATGGTAACTCCTCCTCACCCACTCTCCTCCCTGTTGGTGTTCCCCAAGGGTCAGTCCTTGGACCGGTCCTCTTTTCTCTGTACCCCTTTTTCGGTAGTCTCATATCCTCCTTTGGCATACAGTACCATCTGTATGCTGATGACAACCAAATTTATCTGTCCACCCCTGACTTGTCTCCCTCAGTCCTGGCTAAGGTCTCATGCTGCCTGTCAGCCATCTCATCATGGATGTCTGACCGATTCCTGAAACTCAACCTGGATAGAACAGAACTCATCATCATCCCCCCCTCAAATTCCAAATCTCCCCCTGACATATATCTAACTGTTAACAACACTGTTATTTGGCCCTCCCCTCAGGCACGTTGTCTTGGTGTCACCTTTGACTCGGCCCTCTCATTTACCCCCCATATTCAGAACATTTCCAGGTCCTGTCACTTTCACCTACGCAACATCTCCAAAATCCGCCCCTACCTGTCCCCTGAGACCACCAAACTCCTTGTACATGCTCTTATCATTTCTCGTCTGGACTACTGTAACATCCTTCTCGCTGGTATTCCACTAACCCGACTCTCTCCTCAACAATCTATCATGAATGCTGCAGCCAGACTCATCCATCCTTCCCTCCGCTCCTCTTCCGCTACATCTCTTTGTAGTTCTCTCCATTGGCTTCCTTTTCACCTTAGAATCAAATTTAAGCTCCTGTGCTTTGCCTTCAAATCCCTACACAGTTATTGTCCCACTTACATCTCTGACATGGTTAAAAAATACTCCCCCTGCCGCTCTCTCCGCTCCTCCAATGACCTACTAATGACTTCCTCACTCATAACCTCATCACACGCACGGATACAAGACTTCTCTAGAGCTGCTCCAACTCTCTGGAATGGTCTTCCTCGTCCTATTCGGCTTGCTCCTACTTTCTGCTCATTGAAAAGAGCACTCAAAACTCATTTTTTCAAACTTGCCTACCCGGCTTCTTCTGTCATTTGAAACCATCACTACTTCCCACACTACATATCTCCCATCCTTATGTGTGTGAAATTCCCCCACCTACTAGATTGTAAGCTCTTCGGGGCAGGGTCCTCTCCTCCTGTATCACTGTCTGTATTAGTCTGTCATTTGCAATCCCTTTTTAATGTACAGCGCTGCGTAATATGTTGGCGCTATATAAATCCTGTTTATTAATAATAATAATAATAATAATAATAATCCATCAGATCTTGGCCGTCTGTAATTCTTTTTTTTGTTAGTGAATGTTGACCCAAATAGTTTCCAAACTAACTACCTTAACATACAGTATGTTGGAGTTGACTTCAGGCTGACAATTTAGTTATACAATATGGACAAATTGCTTTAGGAAATCACAACTTCCATTCATTGGCAGGGTTTCATGATCAGTTTTGTGTATGGGTGCAATGTAATTTTAATTTGAGATAGGAATGGAATTTATAATAAATTTGTCTTTTGCAATATGGTGCTTTTCTTCACCATTTCTGTATCCTTCAACATTTTATTTGACAATAATTTCTGTTACTTTTCAGGTGTTTTCTCTTGTTTCAGTTAACTAAGACACAGGTCTGTTTCCCCTACAGGAGTTCCTGTTCTAGACTGCATTAACTACAACCTTTAGGCTGTGTGTGGCCAAGCTCTGGATTGCTATTGTACCTCCACTTTGTAGAAGAAGTCAAATATTCCCACAGGACAGGCCTTGATAAGGCTGATCTTGTTAATCTAAACCTATGACAAGAGCTTTAGTAATTGGAATACTCTTACATGAGCATAGACTATGTAAGGCTTTTTGGATATACACACTATAGTGACTATGTGTGACTGCATGCAAAAATCATACCTAGATTCCTACACTAGAATAGAATTCTTCCCCTTACTACCGTGTTTCCCCGAAAGTAGGACCTACCCCGAAAGTAAGACCTATCACTATTGTCCCAACCTGCCCTAATATAAGACCTACCCCGAAAATAACCTTGATGCAGTTCTCTTTGCTTGAATAGCAGGATGAGTGCTGGGGATCTCTTTATATCTTTTAAGCTGCCTAATGCCTTGGTGCCTAAACCAGACCTAAACCTAAATCTGAAAGAACATTATGGGGCAATGATTTAAACAGAAATAAGGACACAGTCTATTTGTATCTACATCATATTTAAACAGATTTTATACGATTATAGGTATATAAGACCTACCCTGAAAATAAGACCTAGTGTGTTTTTGGGAGGCCAAAAAAATATAAGACAGTGTCTTATTTTCGGGGAAACACGGTATATATGTCTGCAAATGTCTGTTCCTGTATGACCTGAGGTATTATGTTTTATTTCACATCCAATGTCCTATGTAAAGGCTATTTTTTTTTACAGTTGTATGTTATAATATATTGTGTTTTACATCATGTCCCCTCATGGCTGATAAGCCTACACCATGGCCTCTGGTACAGGATTGTTTAGGAAACTGTAACTTTTTTGTTTATTTTTGTGTAACAGTGTTCCTCCAAAAATGCTAGCTAGCTATAGCCTCCAGGGGTACTTTAACAGTCTAAGATGTCACAGGTTATTAACCTATGGCTTGGTTATGAACAGGGAACAACTGTGTCCTCACTAATTAATTTTAGGGTCTATATTTTTTTTCTAGTAACTTCTAGAAGGCTAGGTAATTGCACTTACTTCTGGCATTTTTAAACTCCTACATGTTCTGGTATTCTATCTATAGGGTAAGTTTTTTGTAAGGTACAAAATATTTTGTGATATCGATGTTCTGTTAAGACATACACCAAGTAGTGTTCGTCAGTGAAGCTGGGTGATCCAGAAAAGCTGGAATGATCTGGTCCAGGAATAAAAACATTTGCTAACAAATAGCAAATGACTTCCTGGCAATCCATTCCAGGTTTGCTGGATCCAGCAAAAATGGATAATGACATTTAGCTCTTTACACTGGAAGTGTTGTATTTATGAGTTTCAAGTGGCATTTATATTTCATTTACCATTTACCTTTGTTTAATTTTTTATTACTGAGGCTGACAGGATACTTTGATACTATGGGTTACCTGTTTTAGGTGAACAGAACTACTCTCTCATCAGTGCTGCCCTGGAAAAGAAGTTATTAGGTAACTAACTTGACTTTTTTAAAGTTATAAAGTTATTTTCCTGTGTATAAACAATGTGTAGCCAGTCATTTAGCTTACCTATGCACAGGCTGTATGTGTTTAACTGTTATTTACAGATGACAATCTGCTTTATTGTAAAACAGACTTCCATTATCTAACAAGTATTCATAATAGAATATATGTATATGGTTACAAATAACCTGTTTTCATTGTGGCATTGCCGTACAGATCTCACGTTAATAACTTTAAATGTGTATAGATCACTGTTTAGTGAATAGAACCTTCTGTTTGACCTTGTTGGTAATTTAGGCTATATTTGGATACTATAATGGAGGACACTGTGAAAATCATTTGGTAACATAATGAGTTTATGTATTATCTACAAAAAGAGAAATACAAACAGGAAACAAACAAACAGGAAAATAAAATAAATGAAAACATTAACAAAAATAATACAATAAATGACATATATAAGGAAATGACAAAAATATTTACAATGAAGGGCAAACACCCATGACTGGGTCCTAACAATGTTGTTTATCAGTATATTCCTAACAAGAACTAAAACAGGTTTAAAACAATCCAATACTGCATAAATGACCAAACTTTAATGCACATTATCATTCATTGTGTTAAGGCAGCACGTTCATTTAGCACACTGGCAAAAAGCTAAAAAAATCCCATTTATATATGATTTGAGCATGTACAGTGAATTTACCAAAGGGAATGGTAACACCGAATATTACTGAAATGAGGCTGCCAAGTCTCTGCTGCCAGAGAAAATATGGGAAGAGGAACTGTGATTTAGGAATGTCTGTT
This sequence comes from Pyxicephalus adspersus, assembly GCF_032062135.1. Lineage (NCBI taxonomy): Eukaryota > Metazoa > Chordata > Amphibia > Anura > Pyxicephalidae > Pyxicephalus > Pyxicephalus adspersus. The sequence goes on along the minus strand of NC_092859.1, from coordinate 114,971,935 downwards.
GCAAAATGTAAACAGTTTTTTTTTATTTCTCCACAATGCCTACAGATTTAGAAGTGAATAAGAGATTCTTCTTTAAGGATAACTGTACTTACTCACAAATTATCCTGTACTTATGCACAATTATCTGTTTGCCTCAAGGGTGCATCAAAAATGAATTGGATAACCTACCTTGAAGTCTGGATACAGAAATCTAGCCACAATGACCTAGTGCCCCTCCAGTCTTTACTGTCAGTTTTTTTAAATATAGTGATGTCTTCACTATCATTACCTTGCCCCCATCTAGTGGAGGCCCGGCTTACTGTCTACCTCCTAGCTTTTTGTAGGTACACAGCAGGTAAAATTGCTATTGTGTACAATTATCAGCTTGGATCAGGGAGGCATTAGGCCATGCCCATCTTTGTATTCTGGTATCTTAGGTGTCATCCAGTTCAAATTTTTGGTGCATTTTCTGGGGTAAACAGATAACCATATATGTGCAAGTACAATTATGCTATAAAGTGCATTTACTGCCTTTTTAGTCTATGAAAATATTTTAATGTGCATAAGCTTGGTATAAGTCAATTTAATTCATTCTGTACTGTTGGTTTAATGAATCATTGTTCACCTTGGACCACAAGAGTAAAATTATTTTATTTACAAAGCCTAGATTATGAACGTTTTAATGTTTTCTAAATGATCACTCATCATTTCTCATTCATTTGATCTTTTTCAGTTGCCTATTCCTTTGAAAAAAACATATTGAATGTATGCAATACAGAACTACAGCAATTCTAAAGCCAAAAAGGGGGTTGAACCCAGTGCTAGCAAGGTGTACAGAATAAAGTGACAGGTTAGAGTGTGTGTGTATATATATATATATATATATTTACTCATATGTAGCAAGGAAGTGCAAGGATTAAACTCTGCACGTTAAGACAGAAGGGGAGACCAGAGTGAACAGAGCTGATAATTCTATACTGGTTGTGCAAATTATCAAACTGATGCAGCAATACTACAAACCTGTTGCAGATAAGAAAGTTAACAGGTCATGTATTTTAACTGTGTTTTTGGTTTACAAATCATCACAAAATGTGTATTGTATCATATTTTGTACATATATGTAACTTAATCAGAAAATTTTGTGGGGTTTCCTGTTAGTAGAGGTAACCAGAGTATAATCCTTCAAATGTCCATGCTGCCCCTTCGTTATGTTTCTGACATCCATAGCTGTCCATATTTATCAGTGCTACTGGGTATCTCTTAGGTATGGGGACACTATGGAGAACAGGAAATGACAGTGGCTCTGTCACCATAGAAGCAAGAAGTGGTGTGCTTTCTAAGCTGGGTAGTTCTGCATTAAATGGAAAATCAGTCGGTTGCTTGGTATTGGTTGTAAGTGATGATATTGAGGAGACTCCTGGAAAAAACACAAAAGAATACAAAAACAGCTTAAATTAGGGAAATTAGACATTAATTTTATAACTTTCATTATAGTGTTAATTGCTTAGTGTTTATTGCAGTTAGCTCCTTTCACAAATGCTAAAACTATTTTTTGTGTCTATGTCTTAAAGCTGAACTCAGGTCAGATGACAAAACACCCCTGCAGTCTCTCTTCCTTCTCTGCACAGCAAAATGTAAATGCTAATTTTCTCTAGGGGTATTAAAAAAAGCAGTAATACTTACCTTATTCCTCATTTCCCTAGCAGCCAGTACCCCTTCCTGATCTCCAGTCTGCCAGAATGTGGGTGGGCCCTCGGTGTCCTCATGTTCAGTCCAGGATTGCTGTTCCTATATTGTATGTGATGAAGTCGGACAGGAGTGGCTAAGAGAAATGATTATGGGAGCTTGAAAAATGCATAGAGGAACAACAAATAAGGTTAAAATTACTGTGAATTCTTATCCCACTAGGCTTTATATGCATTTAACCCTTACAATGTAGAGGACCCTCTGCAAGACTACTTTTTCGGCAAAAGATAGAAAAAAAAGCACACCAGTTCCACTCACATTAAACCAGGAGACACCATAACACCCCCAATACACCGCACATTGTTAGTTCCAGATACCCAATAATATTGGAACAAGCCCCAGAGCCTAAATTAAATACTGTTTTTTAATCTGTTATGGAACCTACAGTCCATATAAACAAAAACAAGATTCCTAGTTATTAGGATCATTTAGGTATTTTTATCCCTTTTGGGGACTGTGGAGAAAGTGGGATAAGGGATAAGCAAGGTATTTAGACCAAAACACAGTGAATTTAAAAGCCTAATGTTATACATAATTTTAATTGATACTTTCAATAATTTGGTATATATTTCTTGAACTTCAAGTTTGTATTAGTTTATTTGATATAAATAGAAGGTTAATTTGATATAAATAGAAGTCTACAAAATTCATTTCCATTATTACTTTTAACTAGATACATTTGAGCATCTGATGGGCTTCATGACCTCATAAGCCTCTATTTGTTACCATGCACAACTCTTACTTGGTGCTTCTTCTCCTGTGAATGGCGGGGAAGCACTAGGGTGACACTTATAAGATGAGCTTCTGTCTGGTCCAAATGGTGTAGCATTCACAATTGGCTGTCTCTATGAAAAAAGCAATATGGAGTACAGTGAACCTAATGAACACATTAATTTAGTAGATGACTTGTTTTCATTTAGAACAATGGTTTTCTGTGACATACTGTCATTATAATAAAGTACTTGTTTTGAGCTTTAATCTAAATAAAGCCAACACTACCTAGATACACTACATTTTGATGATGTTTCCACCCATGAGCCTTTTGCCCACATAACCCATTAAATATTTTATTTAAATTTGCCTTTGTAACTTAGGGTTAAAATAAATCATTTCTGATAAAAAAAAAAAACATACTTGTAGCCAATACTATATTTAATTTGTCAATTTCTAATTTTCTGGCTGTCCATTTAACCCGCTGACATCAATATTTTTATTAGCCAGGTAACTAGCATTTTCTAAAGTAAAGGCACATTGCCACTCTTAAAAGGTTCTCTATAAGCCATAATGGATAAAAATGTTTTCACTGATGACTTGATTACCTGAGGTGACAGACAGATGTTGAGTATTGAGGAACAAGGGGTAAAACCATGGGTTAGATTTCTAAAATGTGGAAGCATCACTTCAAATCTTGAACCTGTTAGGAAATAGCAAACTGCATCTGAACAGAAAGTAATGCACAGTAAAATCGCTGTCGGTACAATCTGGTAATTTTTAAGTGCAACTAAAACAAAATACTGAAAGAAAATAAATTATTGTTGAGGTCTTTTCAGCTTTTTATTACTATATCATTGTAAAATACAGACCTACCATTGGCAGGGGGACTTTTTGGTGGCCAGGCATCTCAAGAGTACAGAACTGCAGTCAGAGCACATAGGCTTCTGTAAAATGGCTTTGATTGCAGCCAGCTGAAGCACCGCATATATGACTGCCAATAAGGCTCACTGATTGCTTATGTAGTACTCTTAAAATGTACAATAATGGTTGAGTATTTTTCCAAGTCCTGTGGAAAATATCTGAATAGGACATTTGAATACTTTACTTTTGCTGTTCTTGGTATAGCATTCAAGTCACCATGAACACTCTGGAAGTCCTACCATTAGGGTACAATGTACCATAAATGCAGGAAATTTAAAAACAGCGCAGACTGTCCAAACTATTTTGCTGGGAGCAGAGGCAGACAGAGCTTAGTGTCCTACAAGTCCATGTACATCTACCTTTATGATCTGTGACTTACCTAAATGTTAGTCCTTATACATATACATATACGTGTCATATATGTATATCCATATTACTATATATACAGAATATAACTGATTATTAAGGCTTTAAAGTAAAGATAGCAGTGACTGTTGATCCAGGGAACTTCCGATTGCCTCATGGGATCAGGAAGGAATTTTTTCCCCTGTTGGAGCAAATTGTACCAGGGTTTTTTTTGCCTTCCTGTGGACCAACTATGTCCTTAGGGTTTCGTATCTGAGATATTTTTATGTCTCTGGTGGTCGAACTTCAAAGACTTATGTCTTTTTTCAACCTGACCTACTATGTAACTATGTATATTGTTATGAGTGCTATCTGCTCCTTGGTGTCATCGTCAGAAAGCAGCATGGCTCAATACAAAAGACTGTATGTGTACAGTTAGCATTGTCCTGCTGCTTTCCAATAGCTTGCTGCCACGTCTGCTATTATATTGCCATTCATTTTGATTGCTGGCCATCAAAAATACTATCTGTTGTTAATAAAACAAATAATAGAAACTTTTCAACACTAGTTTACAACATAATATTTACATTTCATCTATGTTTTAGCAAAGAATGCACAATGAATGTTTGTGAAAAAGCCATAAACAAACATGCATATATTAACATTTAGACCAGAGTTCCGACATTTTTCCCAATGTCAAGCAATGAAGCTTCTCTCTGAAAACTGGAAAGGTATTACAAGGGGTTTCCTCATGTTAAGAATGTAGAGAGTTACTGATTTAATGAATCACAAAATGTTCACCTAAACCATGTCTAGATCTTTTTAAAATAAGGTTTAGTAAGTTACTGAACTTGCCAGAACACTTCTAGGCTAGTCAAACATAAATCCATAGCAATGTATGTTAGCTTGGAATCTAAACTCTTATCATAAAATGGTTTTAGGTTTTCATAAAGTGCGAAAGGTTAGACACACTGTCATGTTTTTTTTATTGTTGTCTTTGTCTTTGGGAAATTTTACTCATTTTATTTGTGATGATAATTATTTTGGGACCCATAAATTCTGAGTTGTTATCAGAGGAATAGGGAAGGGAAAATCCTCCAATGGAGGCACAGTTTTTCTGGGACAGCTCTCTGGAATGAATATTGTGTTCACTTTGAAGAGCGTTTAACATACTTCTGCTGACCCAGTCTTTTCTCATCCTCTCCCTCACTAAGACTCACTCTAACAAGGAGGACACTGAGGTTCCTGACAGACAAGATAGCTCAATGACTGGTGCCAGCTTTCACCCACTTAAGCAAAATGACTATCCAAAAAACACTGCAAAACTGGTAAGGAACCCCAGCTAAAGACACAGCCACAACATACAGGTAAAATATTGTTAGCAACAAATATATGCTTCCTCTCTTGAAAGCATGATAGGTCTGACAGGACCTACAAAAAATGCATGAGCACACCCCAGCCCTTGACAGCCATGTGAGAGATATTAAGGACCATATACCTCCTTTAGCCAGAGATGTTTGACTGGCTGTCCCACAATCCTCTGCTAACACAAATATGATGATGGCAAAAACAGGTTATGTTGTGACACATTGTCCACATTGTCAGTTTACCTAAACAAAGTTGAAGGTGCTAACTACTGATCCACTGACTAGCTGCTGCTTCAGATTTTTGGTAAAGATGCCTTCACATTACTATTTACAATTGAAAGGGCACAGAGAACCTTATTATAGTGTCTGCCCCAGACAGCCCACTGTGTCTTTTTCCTGCATAACTTCTCCAGCTACAGAATCCCACAGCTATTAGACTAAGGAATGGAGTTGTCGTCTCTAAATTTTACTTTGCTAGGGGCATGTAACAGTGTTGACCACTGCCACGACTTACATTCACCTTTGCTATTGTGCCATTGGCATTCCTAATTACACAGTGATTATATAGGGCTTTAAGTATAGCTCAGTGATAGAAAATATGTTTGGGACTGCAATTTTTTAGGTATTGACCACAAAGTTGATCTTTAGCAACCTGCTTTATCTTTCATGGAATAAAACAAATTATGATATGACTTGAATAATTAGGTATCTCTTCAGATTATCACCCCTGCTTTTTGGTTAAAGCCAAAAAAAGAAATTGTGCCTTTAGAGAATTAGAGAAAATAGTTCTACTGTACTAAAATAATAAAATCATCAATACCTGTTAAGTTTTTTTCCAGACAAGTTCCATTTTATCTACTGAGTTTAATATTAAAAGATATAAGTCTCACCATCGCTTGTTAAGAAGATAAAGGATAAAAGCAAAGAATGGCTCCAAAAATAGGACAGAATATTTAAACAGTGATACCAGTACTTTAGAAGAGTACTGTTAGCATTAAAGACAAAACATAAAGGCAGAGAGAAGTAGCTAAATTTGACATCCACAAAAGGAAAAACCTCTGAAAAGTTCAAAGCCTTGATCAGAGGAAGCCTTGGGGATGTACAGTCATAGTCATACTTATTGTAAGTGATATAGCCACCAGATGCTAGCAGCCAAATGACAAAAAGCTGCATCTGGACACTTTACTCAATAAATCTAATCAGAACCCACTGTGTGGAGTGTGAGATACTGTTGTTTATACTATAAATCAAGGAAAAATAAAACCTTTTTATATATGTTTTAATATTAGAACTAGTTGAATATTTCACTTTTCTTATGCATAGTTTACTCCCTATCTGTATCTTTTTTAGATTTTTAAAAATTCGATATTTTAAGTAAGATATACATGCAAGTTGCCTTCAATCCTTGTCATTAGGTCTGCTCTCTAGCCCCCTTTTTTTCTTTTCTTTTTCTATTTTTTTCTTTGTTTCTCACTTTTTCAGATGATTGGTTTTCTTTCCAGCTATTGTTAAACACTTAAACTTAATAAACACTTAATCTATAATCAAAAAAATAAACAGTTTCAATCTGTGTTTTAATATATGTCTTGTATTCCATTGTACCTGATTTTTCTTTTTCTTTAAATAAGGAATGTAAAAAAAAACATACAATAAATATTATTGTATATTTTACATACAATAATTGTGTGTTTGGCCATAGATTTCTTCAATCTATTGCCCTGCAGTCTGGAAATGTGTATTAAGTTGTCATGATCAAAGAGCTGGGACCACTAGGAGGTGCTATGTATAACTCTGTGATGGTGTTAGCCCTAAGTCTCAGAATCAGCCTGGTGTTCACCAGAGCCTCTAGTGTTGAGGGTGTTGTACTGCAATCTGATACCAGAACAGCCAGCAGTACAAAATCAGCAGACTAGAGAGTAGTTGATTATGGGCCGGGGGTCAAGTACCAGAAGGCAACAAAGAGACATGGGTGACACGAGGTAATGGGACATGGAGGGAGACAGGGGTCACAGCCTGCACCAGAACACAGGGGGTGGCAGAAGACTCAGGGCACTGGGGAACAGGGTAGGGAAAATAGCAGACTAAACAACAAGGAATTGAACAGGGAAACAGGTGGTCTGAGCAGAAAGTTCAGCACAGCTAGGGGGTCAGCTGAGCACAGTGTCTGAGCCAGCTAAATAGCTAAAGTCTATCTCCTAATTGGCCAGCAGGGGGCTATGCAGATTAAACCTGGAAGAGCAGGTGTGCCTGGGGTAAGAACTGCAAGCATGCACAGGAAAGAGGAGCCAGCACTTTAGCTAAGAGGAGGTGTGACATAAGATGTATTATACCAGTGGAGGGGTCCTTTTTGGCAGCAAGGCATACAATAATTGAATAAATGCAGATTAAGCACTCCATTGGCTTAATTCGTGAAGTGTAATAATCAAGTAACTGATCATTTTTGTCACCGAATACTGTAAACTTTGCTATATTTATAGCATTCATCGACCATCTGTATATGCCCAATTGTGTAATCAAGCCACATTCAAGTCATCAATATTTCTCAGTAACTGTTTTACATTCAATAGTAAATTTAGGTTACAGTAACATTTACCATGATGTGGCTAAAGTCAGAAACGCTGCCAATAACTGGTCTAAATTCAAAATTTGGTATGTCAATAATTTGCACACTGTCCCATGATTGGGAAATTTTGAACCTGTATAGAAATCAAGGACAATACAGTAAAATCTAGACAAGTAAGGAAAGGTTCAGACCTGCCTTGGGATTGAGCGATCCCACACAGCTCCTTACTGCTGGTACCTAGTACTTCTCCCTGGCACTCCTGTTACTTCTCAAAGGAACTGCTGCTGGGAGACGCTACATATATCATCTACCGAGAAGCAGCGGTTCCCTGGCATGAAGAAGTGGTTAACACACGGAAACCTCATCATCAGTGTAAATATAGCCCCAAGTGTACCCGGGAACCTTACATTTTTGCAAGTATGCCATTTGGTATTACTGTACTGTTGTAATTGGAATGCATCTTAATGTTGCACTTGTGTAGAAACCACTATCATAACTCTTTATGAAAAAGAATTTATAAGTTTTAAGTAAAATTAATACAATTACCTGAGCCATCTGAAAGCTGCACATCCCTCTTCATCTTCTCCTCACGCCTCCACTTTGCTCTTCGATTAGAAAACCAAATCTGAGAAAAGTAAATGTTAATAGAACAATAGGGTATCTTGTTCACAGCACAATCTACCCTTGACCATTCTGAACACATTTCTGGATGACAATTTTTTCAACTGGTTTTTGATTAAGGTACTGTGGTGAAATATGTCCTAATATTAGCATTACAAATTTGCTTTGTATTATGGTTAGCAAGTTATAGACCAAAGCCTCATTTGATGGTTAATTCATTGTAAATACAAGAGATTTTTTTTTTGCAAAACTGTGCATAATCTATAGTAAGATACTTTATACTAGATAATTTTCAAGCAGTAGCAAGTATTAATATTTACACATATTTATTATGTTGTTACATTTTTTAATAGTTCCATAAGGATAATATAGTTTATGTGTAGTAAAACAACCTTACATTGTTGACCCAACCATTCGTGACCAGGTCAATGATAGCTAGATGGTGAGGCTAAATTTAGCAGCATCAGTATGCATTGATTTACCAATAACTATTTTTTAAGGACAAAGATTTTATTTGCAATCCTGTTTAAAAATAAGAAGTAAATCCAATAATTAAAGTAGGTAAATTTTGTCATTTCAGAAGCAAATTTCAAACTTTTAAAATCTGGTATTAACATATTATTTGGTAATCCTGGCATAAATGTTATTTCTAATAAAAGGCAACAGTGCTCTATCCCTGTCTCCTAGTTGTGTTCCGGCATTGTCACCACACCACACAGGCTTCTGATAGAGATTATAAGTGGTTGTTTTAACACATATTACAGAGGCATGGTCAACTGCTGTCACCATCTGGAAGCCTGAAATAACTTGCAAATATCACACAAGTTCATGCATGTAGTCAGATGGTACAATAAATAGACTGCAGATGACAGACCAAAGGATGAATCAAAGGTGGAATTGTACCTCATGTTAAAAAATTGAAATGTTTTGGTAAACAACATTCTTTGGCAAACTAAATGTCACCCAGTCAGAGTTTACATGTACTTTAACTGTACGCACTCTTATGGTGACTTCAGGAAGCTCAGTGTCTGCTGCAAGCTTCTCCCTGGTGGTGATATCTGGATATTGAACTCGTAGAAACTCTGGAATAAAAAGAAAGTAGAGTATGTTTGACAGTTCAAAGTGCAGAAACCAATAGAATTGAATTAGATTTACTCAAAGTATATATAAATCAGAACTTATTATTTTCTTTTGTTTAGAGTAACAGTTTTCCCACATTTCATCCAGAACCATTGGGAATGTTCGAATCTCTATCAAGTTTTTTTTCTGTCTATGGGCCTGATTTATTAAAGCTCTCCAAGACAGGAGAGAATACACTTTCATCTGTGAAGCTGTGTGATCCATCAAACCTAAAATGGATCTGATCCAGGATTGAAAACAATTGCTAACAAATAGCAAACGACTTTTAGGAAATCCATTCCAGGTTTGCTGGATCACCCAGTTTTACTGATGAAACGTGTATTCTCTCCAGTCTTGGAGAGCTTTAATGAATCAGGGCCTTTGCCCCTGATTCATCAAGCAGAATCGGATTATCGGTCGCGCATTCGTATTAGCGATCCGGAATCGTACGCGGTCGCGCTATTCAGCAACGGAAAAAGCTCGCGCACGGAGCCGCGCTTATCCGACAGCTTTTTACTGGCGATCTTGCATTAAAAACGCGCATACTCGAGTCCGGACCGCGGTAATCCGCGATCGATGGCCGCGCGTACGTTCGCGCTTCCAGCGAGCGCGGATTTCATTGATGAATCAGGGGCTTTGTGTCTACTGGCAGATGTCCTGTTATCTCTGATTTGATTGGTGTCAGATAGAAAAGAAAGTAGGGAATGATCACCACAGGAGACACAGGCAGTATTTTTTATCATGATGGAGTTTCTACCCATTCCCTGCTCTAACCAAAATAGAAAACAAAACATAATAGCAGTTTTATGTTTTAGCTGCAGACAGAGTGGTGAAGAGATAAAACATCTACTGTGATTTTATTTAGGGTTTGTATCCCCATTCAAGAGATTTCCACTCTAATAGGAAAGATGGTGATAGAAAATGCATCCAATGGCCAAACAAACTGCAAAAACATTTTATTAGGTCTGCTCCTGTCTAGTGATTAATTCTGTCTGTGTTTTTCTGATTACGGGACCACCTCTCCCATTTGTTGTCCTGGTAATACATGACCATAATGTGAGGTTAAGTTTCCCAAAAGGGATCACAGACAGCATCTAAAACAAATAAAATATTAGCTAGAATTAGGCTTTAAGGCAAGCTTTATGGGCCTATTTAAAAAATATTCAAATATATTTAGGTATTGCTTATACAGTTTATGTTGCTGGAACTTCCAACAGTATTATTTACAGCTTTCTAAGGTGTACGTAGGGCCTTTTCTTAGTAACATCCTTTTGCCAAATTGATTTATGTTTTTGCTTTTTTATATTGTGCAATTTGTAATAAAGCACCTTTCTGATGGATTTCCATATTGTGGTTTCTAATTTATTTGTGTCTTACCATTTTCTAGGATAACTGTTTGCTCTGAAGAGAATACAGTCCTATTGCGATGGTGGTTGCTTGGCTGAAATACTGTAGACTGAACTTCGGTATTACTTCCACAGTCTTGTTCATTGGGAATTTTCACAGTAGTCCAGTCTGAATCCAGTGAACCTGCACAAGATGCTCAATAAAACGTATGGAGACAATGAATGAGAGAAGAGACAAGAAAACTGGTAGGGACAGTGAAGGAGAGATAGAATTGCTGAACAGGAACAGTGTGAATAAGATGAGGGGGACAGTTTCTGAGCGGGGTCGGTGAATGATGGAGAAAAAGCTGGGACTGAGTATGGAGTGTAATTGAAAGAATAAATGTGAAGGATATCATTGATGGAGAGGCCAAGTGAGGACAGTCAAGAACAGAGGCAGGTAAGGAGCACAGAGACATGCAAGCTGTTTTTAGTTGAATTTGTATGTAAGTCAGAACAGCTACATTATTTTAATTATTGCAGTTAGGACAGATGTTTGTCTCAACATATTATTTGACATCATGGTGTCAGTTACTGTATAAAATCCACCCTGTAAGTTAATCACAAACAAAGCAAGAAAATAAAAACTTTATGGAGCCCAGACATTCATTAACTTCTGGAGCAAGCTGTGCTTTGATATGCAAAAAGAAACAACTGCAGAGTTTGTCTTGGTCATTAAAGAGTTACAAGAGGCTGCAGAAGAGCATAGTCTAGGAGTCGTCTGTATGTCGGACGTCCTTAACTCAGGGACTACCTATATATGTAAAATGTTGAAGCTCTTATTTTCAGTTTCTGTAGTTGACCTAACAGGAAGCAGGCAGAAGATCAATATTTCAGGTATCAGGGAGTAGTGGAATTAAAGTTGGAGTAATACAGTTGGAATCAGTAATGGGGCACACAACAGCCATAAGCAGGCAAATATATTTGTAAATTCCTTTACTATAGTATTTACTATTTGCTTGCTCTAGAAATGCATTCAGTTTTATATTTTACATATTGCTCACCCTGATTAGATGAATCCCAATGGGTCGAGAAGTTTAATGGCAGATTTCTTAGAACTCTATTTATAGATGATACCTTAGGAGAGACAAGTATAGTTATACCCTTTAATACACATACATTTGCATTTAATCTTTCATGTATATATATACATCACATCTCCTAATGAGACAAGAAACAATATCTAGCCCAGATTTCCCAGTAACTGTCAATAATTTGTTGCTAAAGGTGGTTTTAATTGGATCTAAGTACTTATGATTCAACTAAAAGTACTAAATGTAAGTCATAAACATGGAAATGTTCTCATAGCATCAGGTGGAAATACTTAATCTTATATAGATTGACTGAATCCATTAGTTTATCAGTCTGATGCCTTGCATTACCATTATATTGCATTCAGGGCTTGCTTTATTAATTTATATAGAAACCTTCGCACTATATTTTCCTCTGCAGTGTTTTTAGGTCTTTAGGCAGTTACATTTCAGTAATCACAACCTGTAATCATGCCAGTCACGTATAATAAAATTATCAATACAGGCAACATATAACATTTGCTTATACTGTGGCAGCTAAGTATTTCATCTATACCAGCCAATGGCACCCAAATTCTCCATTGTTTCTTCCTATTTTATCACTATTCCCTATGTATTGCTTCCTCAAAACAGCAGTTCACTATTCCAGTTTTAATCACCAAGATGCACCCCATGTTTTATAGCTTTCACTAAAGTAAGCACAATCCTATGCAGAAAATATTCTGGCTTACATGGTGCTTGCCATGCAGCGGGAGAAGTATTTTAAAAATGTTATAATATGTGTCCTATACATTCCTATTTTTAGATGGCAAGCTTCCACTGAGAGAATACTGTGCAAACAGTGATATGTATGCTACACTACTCTTTCTAAAAATATAATGATTGGCATGCATGTATTAATCCACTTCAGGGGTCATCAAAATTTTTAAACAAGGGTAATTTTACTGTCCATCGTTTGGGGGCTGAACAGTGCCCAGTATGAATACAAAGAATAGCCTTACTGAGGGAAAACAAAAAAATGTTCCTTTGGTTAGGGGAAGTAAAAAAATGCCCCTTGGGCAATGGCCAGGAGGAGAAATAAATTCCCCTATATAATTAACGCTCCTAGGTGTCAATAATGTCCCAGTGTCGCTGGTCAGTGGAAGAAAAAATCGCTGTACAATAGTCAGTAGGAGTAATAAACGCTCTTAAATCTGTGGTCACCTAAAGAAATAAACCTCCCTGTATCAGTGTCCAGAAGGAGTAATAAATGCTCTTTTATCAGTTGCCAGTGACAGAGTAGGTAAGAGTCAGATTTCATTAGTTTTACTTTCTGCAAAGTTAGTTGAAAGTAATATAAACATACCTGCAAGAAGGATTCTTTCATGTTTTGCAATTCAATATTGACCAACTATTCCTCTATCAGTAGTCTTATAAAGTACACGAAATGTAATTAAATGTACCTTATAAGGTTTCCTTACAGTTGTCCGTGTATTATAATAGAGTTATGTTCACACAGTTTTTTATTAAATAGTCCAGTTTTCATTTAAACTATACATATTACAATTTTTTAAAATATAATATTTGTATATCTTGTAGCTCCACATAATTATATGGCTTGGTGAATAAATAAGTATGCATCCACTTACACTAGGAATTTTATCTTCAGGGCATATCTTTTCTGCTAACAGCTTCTCCCGAATCTCCCAAGCAAAGATCGATGGGTTCTCCACCTTGAGCTGAGCAATCTTCATTACGACTCTAGGGGTAGCCAGTCTTGGCTTGCTCCCCCCTATTGACTTAGGCTCTACAAAACCAGTCTGGTAATAGCGACCAAGAATTTTGCTCACACAGCCATTGGATACCTTTAACAGGAGAACAGATATATCTAATATTCAGGACTTATATATAATAAATGAACAATTTACACTATTTGACTCTGTCAACAAGTCTTAGACTTGGCATCTACAAAAACTTTATGTAAATGCTCTGGGGGTGTGTGGTACTCCCTGCTTTTTCTCCCCTGCAGTTCTCTGGTTGCATTTATCTATAAATAATAACCGGAATATGTTAATCTACAGAGATGCAGAATTTGCTGCTTCGGTATAGATTGTAACAACAGTCTAAACAGCATTGACAATGTCAAGAACAATTACAGTGTATTAGAGTGTAGTTTGTTACATTGAAATACCCTGTTTCTTTTATAGCAGACCAAAGGGACCCATTCGATCTCCATAACATGTCAGATAAGTAACTCATGCAAGGTGTTCTGCTATTTAATCCCCTGTTAATCCTTAGTTAAATCTTATGCTGCATCTTCCCCATATCTAATATTTTTGTTGCTGATTTGTTTTTAAACGTTTTGCTTTTATTACCTATATTTCTATTTTAAAAAGTTTAAAAAAAAACACTTTTTTGTAAGTTACTTTGCAGTGCTTTGTAATAGAATCATATTTTAGTGTACTTTTGTACACTAAAGTAACACTAGTTGTTTTAAATAAAACACTGGTCCAACTAGAAAATGATTTATAGATTCTAAAGACAAAACATTTTTTACAAATACAATACATAGATACTTATATATCTAAATGCCTATGCCACCAAACACAGCTCTAATCACAAGAACTAGTCCCTCAAAGTCTGCTGGAAAGCAAAGAAATACAAAGTGTCTGTCTTCTAGGTCTACTATAGCAGAGGAAAGAACTATTGAGTGCTGCAGGGACCAAGCAGATTAACATGCCCAGGAGTGCCAGTTTCCTATCAGACTTCTGGTAATCTATTCTAGTTATCAGAGCTGTGTTTAGTGATGCAGGCACCAGGAAAGGTGAGCATTTACCGTATATACCTGAGTATAAGACAACTTTTTCAGCACCCCAAATGTGCTGAAAAAGTCACCCTTGGCTTATACTCCAGTCAGGTGCATGGGTCCCTCCAGAAAAGCACCCTCTGCCAGCGGATTCCCGTTCCTGCCAATCCGGCCGGCAAGGGTTGGCAACCTGTGGCTTGGGGGAAGCCAATTAACTTACCTTAAAAAAATAAAGAAGTGAACCTTACTTGTAGAAGTGAAACCTGCTAGTAGCTGCAGCATTTCCCACCCTCGGCTTATACTTGAGTCAATCATTTTTTTCTGTTTTCCAAGGGTAAAAGTAGTTACCTCGGCTTATATATGGATCGACTTATACTCGAGTAGATACAGTACTTTTTTTTTTTTATCGGTAATAGCTGCTTTGCAAAATCCACCCTAAAATGGCAACTGTGTTGTTAAGCTCTCTTAATGGGCCTGATTTATTAAAGCCCCTAAAGGCTGGAGAGGATACACTTTTATCAGTGAACCTGGGTTATCCAAAAAACCAGGAATGGATTTGGTCCAGGATTCAAAACATTTGCTAGCAAACATGACAGTACAAAAGCTTACTTCAGTAATTCAAAAACATGACAAAGGAAGTTTACCTGCAGCATCCTAGAAATATCACAGGCTCGCACCCCATTTGATGCAAGTTCTATAATCTTTTTCCTTTTACATGTTGGCAATGGGCGTCCATTTACAAATACACCACCCAGCTGATTAACACTGCTTACACCTGGAAAACACAGAAAAGTAATTTAAAACTGCCATAAGAGTTGGATTTGTTGTTAGTCCACATAGTTTATGGCCTGGGGTGGCATGCATTGCAGGGGTGCTGCAAATTACCTTGGATTTGCCATGATTTTACATCAGTACAATATGAATCGTATCTCTGTAAATATACAGTATGGTGGTTGGGTCATTATGATAAGAATTGTTTCTCTGTGGAGATATTCTAGTTTTGTCAATACACTACCAATTGTACCATAAATACGCACATATTTTTAGTTTTGTCAGTACAGTACTGATTGTGTCATTGTAAACATATTATAGTTGTGGACTTGTTTGTAAACCGGCCTAGGTAGGAAAGAAAGATAAAATATGGCTCTATTTGTAATGTAGATTGTATTTTGTCATATTGTCACATCACCTCATGTAAACACAATGGGCCTGAATAATGAAAGCTCCAGGACTGGAAAAGGATACACTTTAATCAGTGAACCTGGGTGATCCAGTAAACATGGAATAGGTTTCTTAAAACTAATTTGCTATGGAGGACTAGACCCATTCCAGGTTTGCTAGATCACTGAGGTTCACTGATAAAAGTGTATTCTCACCAGCCTTGGAAAGCTATTAAAGTTTTCCAAAACTGGAGAAAATAGAGAACCTGGATGATGCAGCAAACCTGGAACGGACCTGGTCAAGGATTTTGAACACTTGCCAACTAATAGCAAATGATTTTTAGGAAATCTGTTCAACCAGGCTCTTCCATGGTAGTCCATCTTCTCCAGTATTGGAGAACTTTAATAAATCAGGCCCAAAGTGATGCCTACAGCGTGCGTTATGACCTGCTTCTAGGAAGTGTTCTGTAGTAAGGTCAGATGTGCAGGAGCTGACAATTCTTGCTCATGGGGTTAGGGTTGGGTACTGGCTGTCGCTGACAGCATTTCTAGTGCTGAATCTGCTTGAGAACCTAGGGTGCCACTGAGTCTTGGTACCATTTTAGGACACTGTCGGTACAAATTGCAGTGCAAATTCTTTTTTAAAACAGAAGCTGTGACTCAAGTGGTTTACAATGCCATTGATCATACATCAAATTGAAGTACTGGGAATACAAATTACTTGATGAATTTAGCTTATTTTAAATTTACGTTTTATCCCTTCTCTCCTAATGAATGAGAATAAATATTTCAGTCCAGAAATACAAAGTTGCTAGTTGACTTTATTTTCTAGTGCTGACATTTCTGTGACTGATTACTTTGCAAAGCATATAAAACTTAAAGACATAACTCTGTGATGTGCCTATGTGAAGGCTTTATTCCTCAGTTGTAAATTTGATGTAGTCCTATTACTGTGTAAAAACAGATAAATTGTGAAGTTTTCCAAGGATGTGTCTTCTGACCTAGAGATAAAAAGACACAACTGGGCATATGAAAAAAGCACCTTTTCCAAACCCCACAATTTCTGGGCAGTATGAGCTGCAGTTTTTCAGTAATACACAATATTTTAACAAGGCATTAAAAAGAAGTATAAGCTATGAATAAAGCAATTATTTTAAATTACCAAGATTCTGAACTTGTCCCCTACACTGACATCTGGCATCATATTTTTTGTTACTTATATTAGAACACCAGTTAAACATCACTGGTTCGCTGTTCTAGATATGAACGAATAACTCATGCAGGAGTGTTAAGCACCAAACATTGTACAGTAAATATATTCAAAATTTTTGGGATTCAAAATTACCAGGCATCACTATTTGTTATACATAATATCATTGATGTCTTCCAAAACAATTCTATTTTTGAGTTTAACTATGTCAGGTGAAATCTATATAACTTGTGTTACAAGACTTTGAAAACTAATGGTAATGAAAATGATATCCCCAATAAAGGTACATTTTCTTACAAACATCCACAAGTGAGTAGACAATATAGAAAAGTGGAACAATATTTATGCATTATTGCTGTATAATACTACACTAGGCAGAGGTCCACAAGTGTCCTATGGTGAATGCAAAGGGCAGCATATTGATGAACATTTGACTTTTACAAGTATTCATGCATCTACTACAGTGAACGGAGGAAAGAGCACCAGTAGTACCAGAGTAGCAAAAAAATGACTGGAGTAGCAAAAAAATGTCTACTATTTCACTGACTGCTACATTGTCTGCTCAGATCCCTATTACCATAAACCGGCTGCAATCTTTCACAGGTACATCCGAGAGATCAGTTGGATGGAATTTCCTGGCTAGTCTACAGCTTTGGCCATAATTTTGTAGTATAATACTTAAGTTCTGATATGTGAACCTTCTTTATGGATCAATCTATTTTTTTTTTCATTTCAAAAGGTAAATTCCAACAGTACAGTCATAAGAAAGAACAATATAAACCAATTGTACATCCAATAAGGACCATAGTAAGAAACACGTATGATATAAAACAATATTAAAACAGGGATGGTTGGGGAGCTAGGGGTAGGCAAGCACTGTGAACCTTCTTTATTAGCATGCATTAGTTCTTTGTGCCAGCATGGAAAGCTAATGATCTATTGTTACTATAAATGATTAGTTCAAGGAACAGGTTGACCTCCTGGCTTGGTCAAAAAAAGCAAAGAAAGGCAGCATCTAAAGAACTCCTAACAGCCTGTGCTATAACTATAACTATACTTTTCAATAGTTAAATAGCTTTATATTAGTAAAAATATGAGATATACTTATTCCAGTTCTTTTCTTTTTTTTAATTCTTCTAAATTTGTGTTAGCTATTAGAAATTGAAGAAATGGGAATAATACCAGTGTGGAGTTTGATTAGTGAGGTCATTGATTCCCAACACTGAATTTAAGCCACAGTACACTGTGTAGACATTGAAGCATCAGGATATGGGGATGTTTGGATATTTTCAACCAACCACCTTCCGTTCAGTTGATTTGGAATAAAATAAAAAGGGTTCCCAATGCATTTATGTGTATGAAAATAAAAGCCATTATAAGGATTTTGAGCTTAGTTCACTTTTTAAACACACTGCTATAATTTTGAACACATTCTGTATGTGCTTTGTGCATTTATACACGTTTCAGAAGTAAAATTAATACTTCATCATTTGTTTAGGTATATATTATGCAAAGTGTTTTGGCTGAGCCTCTAAAAGACTCAGGGGGGTTACAGTCTTACTCAAGATGATGACACCCCTTTCTCCCACTAATACTGTCCTTTATTAATGCAATTTGAAAACCAGAGAAAAAACAGATATTTAAGCAGCAATGCTAGAATAAGATTCCCAGGTTCTTTCTTGTTAAAATGTTCCTTGATGCTATGTTCATGATTAGTGTTGGTGTTCGATTTCGGGTTGTCCCTATATTAGACCCGAATATGGCTGTTCGAATTTGGATAGACCCGATCCGAAAAACACGGGATTCGACTTTGCAAATTCATGTGTAAAAAATGTGTTAAAAATGGTAAATGGTAAAGAAATTATTGAATGTGTGTGATTTGTGTATCTACCTTTTTTTTTTTTACAGGTTATCCCACAATGACAGGATGATTCCCACGGCTGCACAGCTGGAAAACCTCCTGTCAGTGTGGGATCCCTGGGCATTAGAGTTTAAATGAGGACAAGTCTCCCCATTCATGCTCAAGCGTCATCAGAATTTTCCTTTCCCCAGCCAATCAAAAAGCACTAGAGGTGAATGAATGGGAAGACTTGTCCCTATTTAGCCTCTAGTGCCCCGAGATCCCGTGGGACTCCTGTGTTCTTGGATAGAAAATCTCTATCCAAGAACACATACTATGGTTACGCTAGGGCTGCAAGAGCAATCAGTCTTCTCTGATTGCTCTTGCAGCCCTAGCGGAACTGTATGTGACTCCACAGCCCGTGACACTGACAGGATGATTCCAACAGCTGCATTCATTCTGAGCATGGCCATAGGAATCCTCCTGTCAGTGTGGGATCCCCGGGCACTAGAGGTTAAATGGGGACAAGTCTCTCCATTCATCACCTCTAGTGCTCTATGATTGGCTGAGGAAAGGTAAACAGTGATGACAGCTCAAGCATCATCAGGATTTTCCTTTCCCCACCCAATCACAGAGCACTAGAGGTGAATGAATGGGGAGACTTGTCCCCATTTAGCCTCTAGTGCCCAGAGATACCGCGGGACTCCTGTGTTCTTGGATAGAGAATCTCCATCCAAGAACACATAATATAGTTGTGCTAGGGCTGCAAGAGCAATCAGGGGAGCGAAGCTGTCAGCTCTGCTCCCCTGATTGCTCTTGCAGTTCTACACAGTTCCCCCCATTGACAATATCCCCCCTATTCAATCGAAGTGAGATATTTGACCAACACTATTCATGATGACAATGCAACTGGATATATTATTAAACAAGTTCAAACAGAGTAATATCCTGCTAGTAACTAGGTCCTAATAATCCTAATAGACTTTTCTACATTCCACTAATACATAATGTATAAAGTAATAATATATCACACATAAGTGCACATATTTTATATGCATTTCTCTCTGTTGTTAGGGACATCATGAATTTCTGACTGATATATTAGAAATAGCACCATTTGCTCTCTGGCTTCTTCCTACAGAGAATTTTATAATCACACTTTTATAAGAGACGTGAACAACAGAACATCACTCAGAATATAATTGTAAATTGAAATAGTGTCACTATTCCTGGATGAGATGAATTCAATGTATTTTAAATCTTCAAAGACACAATGACAAAGAAGAAAGCCCAAGTACAGCAAATACATTTGAATTTTACAAAGTAGAGGCACACAAAGGAAGAATATGAGAACTGTGATAAAAAAAGGTATTGTAAGTCATTATTTCTAGAGATAATTAGAAATATTATAGCTGAAGAACTGTATTTACCTTTAGCAGTCTTACAGAAAAGGCTACCATTTTCCTTGCAACTTTTTTACTAAACCACTTGTACAAAAGTCCTATTTTTTATCTCTTTTGAATGTTTAAGAGCTAAGCCTTTACTATACCTGTAATAATATGATTTAAATTGCTCCATAGATATAGACATAATTGGATTTTAGTTTGTCATACTATAGCTCTTGAATAAAATTTCACTGCCTGGCATGTGATTGTACATAGGCATGTGTCTACAGCATCATAGCTGTTTATCTGCAGTGGAAGATCTAAGGCACTGTTCACAAAGTTCAGCAAGAGATTTGATGATAACACTTCTGTGCTCACTTCTTCTTGGTGGAGACTGTAGGATGAGGAAGCAAAGCCCTGCCTCTAACAAGATAGCTGCCTGCATATATAGATCCAGTGGAAACCATGCATTGTAAAATCACTAATGAAAAAAAAATAACCTGCAAAAAAAACAAACAAACACATGCAGTACTGTGGCTTGACATTTTTGGACTCTTGCAGAGTTCAGTTCCTCCTTAAGAACACATACAACTTTAGACATATATAATACACGATACCCAATATACAATATCCCAAACATTTTGTATTGGTCAGGGTTACATTTGGTAATTTAAAACTAGTAGCTATTTCCAGCTACATGATGTTTTATTCTGTCAGCTGAACTGGACATATGGCAAATACTATATATGACATTACATTTGGAATACTAATGCATATTGGATCATTTGTAATAAGTCATCTGTATTAGGACACAATATTAGTGTCTATTATATTGTCCTAGTACACATGACTTATTACAAATGATATAATATGCATATTATAACTATAACTTATTTTCATTATAGTATTGCAATCTTCTCAGATATATGGCTTCCACTACTCTTCTGCTAGCAAGGCTCCCTGATGAATCTCTAAAGGATTCTACTTGACAATCTGTTCAGATCTGTTTGAACAAACAATTAGGTGGCAAATATATTTGCAATATAGAATAAAGCCCTACACCTTTGAGATATCATAGAGGGGTAAATGAGAAAGGGAGGTCATTTTACTTGAGGCATTTAAATTGTAACTTAGTTATAGAGGTAAATCTACTTGCAAGGCTTATGTGTATCCCACACACCCACAAATCTCAAAAATTAAAAACCTAATTTTTTCCTAAATCCATTCTATTCCTAATTCTTCTCCTTTCCTTTTCTGTACAGGAGGCAGGGTTCATTTTGTGGTGTTTTCATTACTACCTGCATGCTATGGACACTTCCTATTGGCTGTCAAATGAAAAGATCCTCTTAGTTTTGCAGAGAGGATGTGAACAAGACAGGAGTGGCAAAAACCAGCCAACAGGAGCTCATATGAATGGACTTCTATTCCCCTGCACCCAGAACATAACCGAAAGGGATCTTGGACATTTGGGAGTAAAACAGCTATTTAAAAGGTATTTATTCATGCTAGGTTTTTTGTTTGTCAACTGGTTAACAATCCTATTTAATCTAAACCATTTTTGTGTCACAAACAATATTTTAACTAGATATAATGTTGAAAACAATCATAAGACCAATCTAATATCGAACAAGCTGATATAATAAATACTTATAGTTGATTGCAGTATTCAATTTCAATTAATCTCAGTACTGAAAATACAGTTAAGACCTAATCACATAGTGTATGCATTAAGCAGTAACACCTTATTTTTTTTAAATACTCTGCCTGTCCCAGGCTAACACACTAGTAAGATATTTTCCGACAGTCTTCAGACAATAAGCAGCTGAATTTAAACACTCTGCAGATGAACATTAACTGCTATAAATTCATTTCATATTCATAGCCCTATTAGGAATAAATGTGAAATACATTTAGAATGTGGTATTAGATGTAGAATGTGGGAGCTCTGCTTGGTGTCGATGCTACAGTCATGAATAAAATCCACAAATCCTCCCCAGTATTTCCCTCTATATTTATTTAAATCAGTGACATCCAGGCACCATTCCATTAGGTTTTGTGCCTATACACACATTGTTTTAGTCCAGAATTTGGGGTCACCTCCAATTTATTCTAAACCCCAAAATACCTATTTTTTTAATAACAAGGACATTTTTACAATTCACACTTGTTTAAATTAAAGACAAATAGCAGAACTCAATATACATTTCCCAATTCACCAGGTATTATGTGAACATGACATCATCTCAAGAAACATATCACAATGCTACATCATTTCTCATTAATTTAACAGGAATTTGCATTTTATACAAATAAAATTCATTAAACAAGAAATACAACTAGATATAGTATTCCTATACATGAAGCTACACAAATAAAGTTATGGAAAGCTGTACAGAGATATGTTATTTTATTGTTAATAAAGTCCAGGACAAAAAGAAGCTGTAAAAGTTGTGCAAAATGGAGATTTGGCTCACAGATCAAAACCAGAAAGCTAGAAGATCAGACCATAGTATTTTTCCCATGTGAACAATCTAATAACTAGTCATAGCTTTACTTATGGGTGCTCACTAACCAGTTAATCAATATTTCACAATTGTACACTAAGGGATCTGACATTCCCTCAAACATTCCTTGGTGGGTATCAATTTCTGCCATTGAAACACAATAAAAAACTAAAAGATTTCCCCGAGGGAATATTTGAGGAAATGCCTGTATCTCTGTCTTATGAATAAAAACATATTTAGGAATTCCTAGAAGAAATAAATTAAAAAAAAATTGAGAACCCTATATGAAAATTGTATAAAACATTTATGAATAATCCGCTTATTTTTAAATCTTCTGAATGATTTCTTTAAATATTAGGCAAACTACAATTTTGATTTCCATCAAAGCTGAATGAGAAATTTGTTTTCACTACCCCATACTAAGCACCTTATTTAGAACACAGATGGTGTGGTAAATGGTAAATGTATAGAGACAGATTTACTAAAAAAAGTTTAGATTTTTTGCAAAAAAAACAAAAAAGTAGAAAAATGAATATTCATTTTAATTATCCATACATGTACAAATGAAATAAATAAAAAGGAATTTGCTCTATACATAATTAAATAATTAAAGTGAGTATTCTCTATTTTGGTAAACATTCTCAATCCTATAGTAAATCAACCTCACTGTATTTTATTAACTTCACAACATAGAACTTACAACTAATTATTCTTCACTGTGCACATATTTACCTTCCATTAGGCAGCTCTCCATCAAAGGATGCTGTTCTCCTCTTGCCTGGGTGCTGTCTTTACACTTCTGCCACAGACTAGTACTGCATGGAGGAGGTCCCATGAAGAGACATCTTATAGCTGATGAGCCTGACATCATAGCATAGGACCATATCATGGGGAGGAGCAAGGTGAGTCTACCTGCAGCAACATCAATTACTATTGCATGTCATTATGCTTCTGACTGTTGGTTAGATATAAAAAGTGGGGACATATTCAGGACTTGTGTCAAATGTTGTATGCTTATCATTATGTGTTATTCTTGACTCAGAGGCTTAAAATAACTAAAGGCAAAATTAGGACAATGTGTAAAAGTATTATTTCATCTTTAGCTGAACTGATGAATAGTCAGCGTTGGAGTCAATTTATTTCAATACAATGCATATTGCATTAATCTGAAAGTGACTTAAAATAGTTTACCTATTCTTGAACATTATTGAAATGCATCACTTTACAGCTACTAGTAGCAAAGTTAGCAATAATATGTTCTTATACCTGCATACATTTACATGTACATTGCCTAGTTTTATAAAGCTTTATAAATATCTGCTTCCATAAAAGTAATTGTTGCAAGAATCATGCCACATACAAATGACACAACAAATGATTGCTACTGTCTATCAGGGTGTAGAAAATAATTGCTAGAACTAAAGTAGTGCACAAGTGAATGACAATAGTAGAAGCAAGTGAGATGTAAGGATTTCAGCACTACCTGAGTGTGGACAGCACTCTGCAAACACATGGTACATCACAGCGCAGGCTTTTGGTCCAGCAGCCTTCAAATCAGCCAAGCAATATTGAGCCAGCTCCCAATATTTTACTGTCCCATGGTCATATCATTCTTGCCTGCTAAGGCCATTTTCTCTTTACTTCTCCACTACAAAGCTCTTAGCTTGTGCTGGTCATGTGATCCCAGCATCCATGTTCATTGTAGATAGACCTGGATGTTCCAAAGGCCTTGACTACCTTTTCCTATGTGTTTTTTTCTCCTCTTCAAAACAAACAGCCTGTTGCTAACACACCTGCCATATGGTAAAGTGCTTTTGATTAAATCATAAATCCAGTCCATATTCTGTTTTATTACATTTTTTTCACTATGAACAAATAGAGGGTTTAAGGTGCCTGGAAGCCCAGTGTGGCTCCTCTGGATGAAAATACAGAGAGAGAACCCTCCACAGATGTCCTACCTTCTGGTCTGCAGATAAAATATGTTGTAAACGTTTCTAACAAAATATTTGAAGAGCAAATATTAACAAATGGAAATCCATACAAACCAGCTCCCATAGTCTGTTAAATGACTAATTGTCCATCATTAGTCAGACTCTCAGAGCCCTGAACACCCTAGAAAGAATAGAGACTTTTTTAAAATACCATATGTTCCAAATTATACATTAACTACGACCTAACCACAGCTTGCTTCCTACTATAATCTTTAATACCAGGTCAGGAGAGTTCTATTAAAGGGAATACAACGCTAATAGTAGCCATTCAGCAGCAAGTCTCAATAAAGATAACAGAACCATCCATAGTGGATATTTGTGTTCCTGTTGATCAGTGAGAGCCATGTGCTTATAATAGATGGAAACATGATTTTTTGTTATTTAGAATGATGCTACCTGCAGGTCTTGGTTGTCTGATATGCATGGATGCAAACCATTCTAAAAATTCACATCTGTGGGATGACGTTTTATCGCCACGGGGGCATCTAGTTCAAAGTTGGTTTGGAATCAACAATTAAAATTATTATTGCAGAATTAGAAGCATATTTACTACAAAATGTATGTTATATAGTACACAGCACAAGTTTTGTATACCAGCACAGCTGCAGCTATGGCCTAAATGGATCTCCATAGAGGAAAAACATTACAACCTGCGCACAATGTATCACCAGGGCAAATTACCTTTATTCTGCATGATAGGCAATAGGTCTTTCAAATTAGGAAAGCAAATGGCCAACATATACATTTACATATATATTCTGACACATAAAGTTGTTAGAAGTTGGCTGTCTAAATCTACTTGTTATATTTTTAGCATTTGGCCAACAGGGACAAATACATTTGGTAAGGTGTGGTGAACAAAGTGTCAGAAAATACTGGCCTAGATGTGGTCCTTGAGGACTAGAGTTGGACTTCCCCATTATAAGTAAGAGAGGACATTACATTACACCCATCCAATCAACCTATAAAGATTAGGGAAGACCTAGCCTATTTCAAATCTTAAAATGTTTAACATAAACATAGACTACTACTATTTCTTTCTGGTGCATTAAGACATTGCTAGCTAGGCATTTAATTTTGCATTTTGGATCAAGAAGATGCCCAGTTGTGTAACAGAGATGCAAAAACTTTACAATTCTTCATTTGTTATATAAGGGGGTCTATTTCTACATCAGTGAATCTACCATTTACCAAACATTCTCCGATGGAGAATTAATCATTGACATTAAAACCACCAGAAAATGTTTAGTGAATGTCACATTTTCTGCTTTAAAAATGGTACTTAATATGCATAAATCATTTCTCATAGAAAAATGCAACATTATATGTAACTAGAAGATAGAAATTTAGCTACCAGCACAATTCCAATATATATAATAAAATATACTTCCATGTGATCTATAATGGCTCCAAATGTTGGTGATGCCTTGAAGTGCAAACACAAAACAGGTCCAACTACTTGGATGCAGTAGCGTGGAATAAGAACCCAGGTAAAGTTTTTTTTACTGCAAGTATGTCCTTGGGAAATTATTCTCAATGGTGATCATTGCCTCTGGAACATAGAGCAGGCAATAAAAAAGTCTTTAGAAAAGGACTATTGGGATAAATTCTTCAATTTGGGCGGTTTTGGCCATTACTGGCTGAGAAAAGTTTTCCTCTCACATTTGGATAGATATACTCTCACTTCTTGTCCCTAAAACTCTAAAGCTGGAATCTCCTCATTGAGACACTCAGTTCCGTACTCTACTCTGTGAGTTTATGTCTGGTAAATGGGATCTAACTGAATACAGTATTATTAATGTTTCGGTTAATGCATTACAAGTTTCCACACAGTTCATGAAAACTTATTTTACATTCCACTAATTGTACTCTAAATATAAAGTGTGATGGAATGTCAGTATTTTTGTATAGCATGCCTCTAGAGAATGGTGAATGTGTCAGTTGGTGATTATGTGTAGGATTAAGCTAGAAAATGTACAGGTGATACTAGACTTGTCTGTTCCTACATTTCACTTAGTTTATAACGCATGCTTAGTAGATGACAAGAGCAATGTGGATCATTAAACATAAATTCTAAGTACGGCTTTGAAGGTAAAATCGTAGAATAAGATGGAGGCAATGATCAAGACTCCTGAACCTAGAACATTGAATATGGATTTCACCTGACTTACTGGGCCTGATTTATTAAAGCTCTCGAAGACTGGAGAGGATACATTTTAATAAATCAAGCCCACTGACTCCGATTTAAACACACCCACACAGTCTTGACCTGACAGGTCAAATCTGACATTAAATCTGATTGCGCATGACAAACATAATTTTAATGGTAAAACAATTAAAGAGGTCAAGCAGAACAACTCAGAATCAAGTTAAGATTACATTAAAGTTGCCACTTTTGTAAATGCATCCTAAAATGTGCCCCTACACGAGGTAATAGTTTTATATATGGATGGATTTGTGCAGTTTGTTACAATTTAGTAATTATCAGGCATTGCAGAATGTGACTAAGTGATAATACCATCATCTTTTTAACAATAGACAAGCTTGTTATCATGCCCAAAGGTTTATTGTGATAAACCACCAGTTTTTCTTAATGCAAATTATTTACCATTATTTTACCTGTTCTTAAAGCGGATCACCAAAATGTTACCAAATGTGAACAGCGGATGCCCAATGTCATTCATGGATTCGTTGTGGCGGATAAAGATCGTTATGCATGTTAATAGAAAGAGAACACAGCTGGGTTGATCGTGCCCCCCCCCCCCCTCCTCCATAGAACAGAATGGCACCGTGGGTACATCTGTCATTCTTTTCTTTGATGATCCTTTCCAGCAAGGAAAATTGTAAGTGTGTATGCAGCCTTAGCTAACACTAATTATTAACTCTTTTCCTGCCCATTTGTTATTTTTCATTTTCATATGCCAATTGTTTTCCTTTGACTTAATCATATTTCTTTATGTTTGTAGTGCCACATGAACACCAATACCATTGTATACATCTAATGTAGATCTTCAATCCCCAATCATGTTTCAAGTTTCTGGAGTTTTCATTTACAAGATATCTATTTTATAATTTTAAAATGAGAACAAAGCAGTGGCAGAAGAAAACACAAAAAACACAAAAATACAATAATATAAACTAGTACATCCACAAAGCATAGAAAAAAGAAAAGGTATGTTACAGATCTTCAATGGAAGATTAGAAATAGTTGGATTAATACACTTTATTGAACAGTATAGAAAAATAAATTGATCATATCAACGAACTTAGGCAAAAAATTTGATCACAAAACAGATTTCTGAATGTACCTATAAGTTTTTATATCATTATTAGGAAAAAGTTTAATTTGCCTTGTGTCAAATAGGCATTAGCTTATAAAGGATAGTTTTTAGGTAATCAGCAGTTAGTGGCTAATACTGTATCTACTGGGGAAACATTGAATGTTTTGGTTCATAAAAGGCAAATATGTGCCCATTTTTATTAGATCCTGTGTGGTAAATTAAAGAATAGGCAGATTATGGGGTTGAGATGTCTGGCTCGTCTTGCATGCTAATGGGTGGGCACATGCTAATACACGTAAATAAGCATACACATCCTGCATTGTGTTTGGCACCAGTAGCCTTGTTAAAAGAACAAAACATCATAAGTTAGATCCTTTGATCTGAGACCTAGTTTGTGCTTCTGTGTTTGACTCTGGCTTGCTTCCTGACAATGCTTTACATGTGCCTTCACTGCTGACCTTGGCTTTTTTCCTAACATTGCCTTCTGCCTGCTAAATTGATACCCCATTGCTCAGTTTTTGCTGACTTCTGCCATTCCTGATTATGATTCTGTCTTTGCTCCTATGTGCCCTGCCTAAAATGTTGCATTACAGTGGTCACAGTACAAATAGAAGGGTCCCCAATGGGGACTCTGACAAGAATACAGACATAACATGGCACTATGTTTGCGTTTTAAATAGCAAACTTCTTTGCAGTAATACACAATGGCTGCTTTACTGTTTTTCTCGTTTTAAAAGCCTATGTTTTATTTCCTAAAGGATTAGAGTGTTACAATGCAAAGCAAATGTTTACTGCAACTATCCAACTATGTGCAAAAAAGGTGTTTTTTTCATATCATATTATTCTCTTTATTCAGCACATTATTCAGTATTAAAAAAAACAGAGCTTTGCCTTTTAATACTGAACTGAACCCAGAATAAGAAATAATGAGTTATAGGATATAATGAGGTATGTATATTCATACTAACATCCTAGTATGCTTTGTTATTTGCTTAGATCTCTACAGTATGTAAAAACATAAAAAACATATTGAAGATGTTTGTTAGTTTGCAGAAAAAAACGCAATTGTAGTTCAAAATATATTTTCACAAGAAATAGGATATAACTTTTAAGACTATGCTCTTTAGGATATTTATTAAAAATTAAATTTCCTGGTCCAAATGTTTATGTATATATTATAAAATCTTAGCTTATATATTTGCTCAACTTGTTTGCAAAATGTTCAACAATACAAGGACAGGTAAATCAGTGTCTAACATTACAGAAAAGCATAAATTCCAATAAAAGAGACTGTGTCTCCTAATGGAATAGCTTGCTATAAAGCACTACACATTGGTCAGCCCACTTACCTCATTTAGGTGGAACAACCTATCCTTATGTTATCTTTGGCCACATTCACAAAGAAGCCAAAGTCATTAGCACCGAAGATAAATGTTATACTATTCACGTTCCAACAAAAGTATGAAACACCTCATTCTACTTCACAAAAACTCCACTTTCCCATTCCATCTTGGAAAAACATATATTTGCTATTGGAATGTAAATTGTTCTCTCACAACATGTTGACAATTTCCAGATATTTCAAAGTAACAAAGGAATTAATCTCAACCATTCACTCCTAAAGTGAAATTAAAGTCCCACTGTAAAAATTAGACAGATTTTTATTTCAGAAATGGACAGGCGATGTCCCTTCTGCTACAACTATTCTTATCTGCCTGATCACCATTTTGTTGCCAGAGATACCAGGCAATCCCTGTTTCCATTGCAGTGGCTAATACTTAATGAACTCTCATGTGCCTGCACAGGAGTTATGCTATCCTGGCTCGACCAGTCTAGATGCCTTGAGATCGCAATGTGGAAGAGAAGAAGGAACAAGATGGCTGCACCCAGGGACAGTTGAGTATCAACTGGGTTTAGTTCCACTTTAACAAAAACATAGCGAAAAAATTGGGAAAATGCCTTCAATTTTCAGATCCCTCTTCCTTCCTGAGAACCAAGATTAGGAGGGATTGGTGACGAGACTGAGAGGAGATTGGTTATATAATATCTATATAAATTTAAATTAAGGAAAATATATATATAAGAAAATATTTTTTGTCAGTGTTATCCTCCTCATTTATAGTTTTTAAATATCTCTATTCTGTATTAGAAAGGATTTGGAGGGACTGACTCCTTGAACCATATATATTACCTTTTGGCAAATGTTATATAATACCTTATTATTTCACACATCGTAACATTCAATTATCTATCAATTATCTACCTTGAAAAAACTGTCTCATTTGAGTTTGTGAATCAAAATATTGAAGCAGTTCTTGGCATATACTATATATCATGGACCTTGTGAGGAAAAATGTAATAATTTCTCCAATATTGGTAATGAGAAATTGTCTTTCCCCATTCATGACATCACATTGTTATTGCAATTCAAACAGGGCTCCAATCAAAGGGCTTCATATAAATCAAAAACTTTGTATAAATAAAGCCTAAAACAGTAATTTATTTTAAGCAGAGTTAGGTAATATGTGTATAGGCAACTAACAGCAATACCTTCATCATTTTTTATTGAACTCACGTTTTTAGGCTTTTCAACATAACTATTGTTATAATGACATGATAACAATAGCTAAAACACTGCATAGTAATATGTCTTTATTGCACCAGCAGTAATTCCTTTTATTTAAAGAATGGAAAGCCAACTCATTCAAAATGCAAATAACTTACATTACTGTACTTAAAGTGCGAGCCATCGTTTAATGAATTGAGCCTAACGGCTAACCTACCAACAATTTCAAGGATCTGGATGGAAATTGCATTATTTAGCTACAGTAAGTACGAACTTAACTACTAGATCACTTATGTCACCCATATTTTCCAAGAATATGATGCTTGGGATTTTTATTAATAAACACTTAATTCCTCTGACTAGAAAAGAACATAAAACAAACATTCAAACAAAACATTGTCAGCTATGTCCAGAGGGCACAGGTTTCTTTGGTAATTATGTCAACTTAAGGTACAATAAATGAAATGTTTCACTGCCAAATCCTGTATTAATATTGCACAGTATTTATATAGTGCCAACATATTATGCAGCGCTTTACAAAGTCCATAGTAATATGTCTTTAATACAGCCTAAGGTCAATTTTTGGGGGGAAGCCAATTAACCTAACACCATGTTTTTGGAATGTGGGAGGAAACCGGAGTACCAATGCAAACACAGGAAGAACATGCAAACTCCATGCAGATAATTTGAACCTGAGAACTAGCACTGCAAAGGTCAGAGTGCTAACCTCTGAGCCACCTTGCTGCCAGAATGCTATGAGTTGTATTTAACACACAAGCATTGCTTTTTGCATTGAAATATGCTGTTGTCTGCATTTTTTGTGGTGCAGTCTAAATGTAGCCTATTTTTAAAGTGCATAATGCAATTTTTAACGCAATTTTTAAAGTGCATTGGATAGTAACTGATTAGTGTACGTTGCCAAATGGTGTGAAAGAATGCGTCCTCGGGTGTATTTAGGGTGTCATTACCAATAAATGCCAACCAAGCACACTGCTGTTTGTTGCAACAATTCATGCCTTTCCACATGGCAACACATGCGTTAAGAACATAACACATTAATGTAAATGTCTCCTTATGTTTCACACAGCCCTCCACACACACTGCACCTAAATAATTAAAGCTCTCCAACGCTGCTGGATCTCCAACGCTGCTGGATTTACTGATGAAAGTGTATCTTCTCCAGTTTTAATAAATCAGGCCTATTATATACACATGTAAGATCAATGTCACTGGAAACGACCTTTCATGCAAGTTTCCAGTGACAGATGAGCAAATGAGTGCTGTACAGCCCTTCTTTGAAGGGGAGAGAATGAGCGAACGGCACCCTGCTGTGGCAGATGGGGTGGGACCGCTCCATAATGACAATATAATTCTCTTTCTGAGACCACATCTCCCCAACAGGGAATCGTCACCTATTGCTAGTTGGACCTGACCTCTTCCCTCCCTTCCCACCTTCAACCCGTTTTCTTCTCTTATTCTTTCTCTCTCACTGTGATCTTTGGGGCTCTCTTTGTTTTTTTTTTTTGCTTGTATTATGCTCCATCTCCAGGGCACATGCTGCACAGGGTGGAGGCTAGGCAGCTACCCTAATGTACGGAAGCTTCCTCAGGACTCTTGCCTTAACCTTAGACATA
This sequence comes from Pyxicephalus adspersus, assembly GCF_032062135.1. Classification (NCBI taxonomy): domain Eukaryota; kingdom Metazoa; phylum Chordata; class Amphibia; order Anura; family Pyxicephalidae; genus Pyxicephalus; species Pyxicephalus adspersus. Next base: position 114,939,788 of record NC_092859.1, on the reverse strand, counting down.
TGATAGCTTAATGGTTCCTGACACTGACTTAAAAATCCTGCTGCCTGAACGTTGTCTTTCAAATAGGCCTTTGCCCCTTCCGACGTGGAGCGGGCTCCAATGGAACTAGTATGCTTTGAAACTCAATTTGTATGACTAATTGTTATGGGCAATTTTCTTGTTGTTACCTGTTTTTGCACTGCCCTGAACAAAATTGTTTTATTTACTACTGTTATACTTTTACAAAAACTTATTGAAAACAAAAAATTTGTATTGTTGTATGAGAAGGGGAGGGGGGAAGGATGAAGGAATGGCACCCATGCTGTGGTCTCTTCCATACGAGTGAAGAACAGTTGTTCCTGGTCAGTCATTCATCTGTGGCATATTGATGATATTGGGCACTGCTGTAAAAATGTCACATTTGTTTCAAAGACAAGCACAACCATTTACTTTGGGTGACTATCATCTGATGTGTGTACATTAGATGATGATAATGTATGATGATAACACCATTGCAGCTCTGCAGTTTTATGTATCTTCCACCTTCAACTGATTATTGAAAGAATGTTTACCAAAGCCTCACTATCAGTCTAATTGCTGCTATGCATATTATGCATTATTATAAAACATATTATGCTATATAATCTGGACTCTGTCTTCTTTGTCATCAATCTGAATTACTGCTGCAGCATACGCCATAATTAGGGAAAGATTTTGCCATTTTACTTTGCTTTTACAATACAGAGGACTTTAAAAAAATATTACCACTATACTACAAGCAATATGATCATACATAAATAAAGCAGAGTTATTTAAACCGGAGATAAGTTGACCTTGCAAAGCCTTTTATTACATATACGGTTTAAAAGCAATGAGCAGACATTTCAGTAGCTTTTTGTAATCATTTCTATATATATTTTTTAGTATTTAATAAAAAAGGAAGTGTGTTGCTTGCATGCACACAGGCTCACTCACAGAGAACATAATGAATCAGGACCAATTTGTCTCTCCTAATCCATGAATAAACAGCATTGAAGAGCCTTTTGTCAGGGAAGTTTTTAGTTGCCAGGCAGTAATGGCTGTGATTGTAGGTGATTGGCTATTGTTGGTTTACAGCCAAATATGGAACGTGTTATTGGCCAGGAAAAGGACATGTCCCAAATTATACTTTTTGAGATTTTTTTTGTTACCATTTTAAAGTCAATGCTTCCTGTTAGATTTTTGGAAAAATAAATTGTATATTACAACAATACCCATTTTTGTGCTAAATCTATCCAGCCATTATAGACTATAATATGCTATACCATAGGATAAATACCAAACAATAGAAATTACACTTTATTATACATTTGTTTATTTACTTTTATGGTGAATGATAAAAAATTATTTTATATAAGGTATTTGTAGTTCTCCATCATCACAAGTCATAGATAAGAAGCATATTCTTTGTTTTGTAATATTGGCTGGAGCCATGCAAACAACTTATTTGTCTATGTGATGGAAGTAATACATTGTAAAAAAGTATTAAAACACTTTGTTAGGAAGACTCTTCTGATAATTATACTATCTGCTAATTTTATTCAGAGGTTACAACCAAAAAATGATGTTGGTAGCTAGACTCAGGTGTATTAGGCTTATATATCCATAAATAATAAATGTGTACCAAGAGAGATTAAAAAAGACATGTGGAGATGAGCTCCACAAGGAGTGACTAGACTTGATTTGTGACTTTTCCCTTTGGTGCACCAAATTTAAAGCTTATGTTAAGATATTGAGGCTGATTCATCAAGCAAAATCGGAAGCTCGCTCTCGCATTCGTATTCGCGATCCGAAATCGTACGCCGTCGCGCAATTCAGCAACTAAAAGAGCTCGCGGCCGGAGCCGCGCATCTCCGGCAGCTTTACACTGGCGAGCTTGCATTAAAAGTCACCGCGCAGCTGAAATCTAATGAAGCATTAAAGATTCTAATTGACCTGTAAAGGACTGTAAATAAGCACAGAACAGAGAGCAGGTGTGCGGTAATTAATTGCTATGATCTCACCAGTGAGCTTAACAGATCCTCCTTAATCGCGCAGCTGAAATCTAATCGCCTTAATTGGCGGATGCGCGACCCCTATTGCCCACTTTGTAATGAAGGCAAGCATCCGGCTTGGCAGTGAGGAGGCGAGTGTACGAGCGCATATGACTCCAGCCCGCGGTAAACCGGCTCGATATAACGGCGCGAAAGTACGCGCGACCAGCGAGCGCGGATTTCATTGATAAATTAGGCCCCATTAAATCAAGATATACATTTGTTTTATCAAAACCAGTAAGTGGGTTTAAAAATAGTCCGTACAACTTCTTACATCTTTAGGTTTTAGGTGATACCCATGAATACGAGCTCAGGATGAGATAGGGAGGGCCAGCAGTAAATGCTAATGGGACTCTATGGCACTATCTACGACTGGCAACATGTTTAGGGGGACAGGGAACTGACACTACTGTATTTCTATTCCTGCCATCCTACTCACAATGTGATGAGGTAAATTAAAATTGAAAGTATCATAAAATGAATCAACTAAATCACAAATATGTTGACAAGTAAGACATTTTCATATTTGGAATGTATTTCAATAATGTATTTATGGTTTTTGACAAGAGTTCTGCTTATGTACTTAACAACCAATTTAGGATGAATGTGTATTTGAAAGAAAAGAATGTTATAAATGTAGCGTTATAAATGTATGATCACACACCATTGCAAATGCAGTTTTGAAATACACAAACACTTAATAATGTATATCAGCAAATCATTCATGGTGGAAAAAATCTTAAACTGTTTTTAAAACTGTCTGTTATTCTGTCACAAGCAGTCAGATTTTTTTCTTTCACTTTCTAACCAGTATTCAATTCTTAATGAAAGGCCTAAATTACTTAAAAGTGATGGCAGTGAGTTGCTGTAAATAACATAAATAAAAATGAAATTTTAACAATGAAAAAGAGGAATACTAAATATTGCCAAAGCAGGAAACATGAGATTAACCTTCATCGCCTGTTCTAATGATATCTGCTTAAGGTGATATTGCTCCTACCTGTGGGCAGATTTCTTCTCTTGTCCTGTCATGCCGCTAGAACTGGACACCAGGAAGTTTACCTAGTATGGGGTCCAAACATTTCTGATTGCAGTCCTATATGAGTGTAAGGGCTTGTGCAGACTGGCATTGTTGAACTATGCATGTAACCAGTCTTTGGCATCTAATTTAAACTAATTGCTCAGCACAGTCTAGTTTTTTTGGGGTGTGGTTGTGAAGCTGAGCTTTTGTAGAGGTTTATAAGCAGCAGTTGATGCAGCATGCTATCCAAAATCACTGCATGAAGCGTCTCAAAAAATGCACCATAAGCAAACTACATAAAACATCTGTAGAAATAGGGAGTACAACCACTCCTATTTGTTTCATTCATAACCAGGGCTTTGATGTGGTTGAGGACTGATTGTTAGAAGTGATCCATAGCAGTAGCACTGGACAAAAACAACAGTCTGAGCAAGCCCTTAATATTACTCCTACAATCAATAAAGATTACCCAAAATTTCTAACTACAGTAGGAGTTTTACTGTAATAGTAATGAATACAAGTTACAAAAAAGCATAAAGTATATCATGCTGGTTTCTTCCACATAACGTGCTTCTTGAAATAAGAACAGATTGAGGTGTTATATTCTATCATACTTTGGCCACAACCAAGCATTTAGACTGCAAATCAGTAAACTCACATTTAGTTTGTTCAGTACCCTGCTTCCTACCTTTAATTTGATAATGAAGAAAAGGCAGCACATGGATAAAGTATGGTGGCTAACACTCTGGTCTTATAATACTAGGCAAAAAAGAAAGCTTGACCAATTCTCCATCTGCAAGATATTGAATGTTTCCATGTTTACTTGATACTCCAGTTTAGAATGTATTGTTGTCATCTGATGTTAGGGATATTAGATTGTGAGCTCTTCTGAGAGAGATTTAGTGACATGACTATGCACTCTGTGATGTAGAAAATATTAATGCAATATAAATATGTTTATAGATTCATAAATAAATGAACCATGTGTTCTCCCCTCATACCATGCTCAGATTATAAACTGACTGCACTGAGCAAAGCAATGGAGCTCTGTTTGGCTCAAAAAGCTATATCTGCCTTTGCTAATATGAGACATTTTATGTATGTATGCTAATTGTAAATGAATACATAATTGAGTTACACTTTGATATCTCACTAAAATTGAGCTTTAACATCTTTATGGATGAATAATGTTAATGACAACAGTTTGAGTTTCTGGAACTTTCACCAAACTTTAAGGCTGCTGGACTGTTTAGAGATTATATTAAAAATATTTACAGAAGTGTCTAGCTCTGGCCTCGAAAAACTCAATTTTTTTGCAACTTCATCTTTGCTGTCAAATTGTTTTATGTTTTGGAGTACATGAGGTCATATACTACTTTATCATAAAACAAAAGGAATTTACAACTATTTGTAGCCCTTGAAAAATATTTTGTTCTGCTTTGCTTTGTGAGTGCAAAAGAACATTGTAAAATATTTTATATTTTTTTATATTGATAGACCATAGAGAAAGTTACCAAAATAAATTAATTACCACATACTTAAACATTAAAAATATACTACTACAATTATTTGCAAAGGTTTTCCATCACTTATAACTCACTTTTTATTAAGACAAGCCTTAATACATTTGCTTAATTATTCTGTTGTTTATCCATAAACATCCTCATGTGTTTTTATTTATATACGACACCCCCAAATGTATTCACCCCCTTGGAAATGTTTATGCTTCGTTGTCATAGAAAATGGAATCTCAGACAGGCACGTTGTCTTGGTGTAACCTTTGATTCTGCCCTCTCATTTACCTCCCATTTTCAGAACATTTCCAGGTCCTGTCACTTTTATCTGCACAACATCTCCAAAATCCACCCCTACCTGTCCCCAGAGACCATCAAACTTCTTGTACACACTCTGATCATCTCTCGTCTAGACTACTGTAACATCCCCCTCTCTGGTATTGCACTAACCCGACTCTCTCCTCTACAATCTAATATGAATGCTGCAGCCAGACTCATCCATCCTTCCCACTGCTCCTCTTCTGCTGCTTCTCTTTGCAGTTCTCTTCACTGGCTTCCATTTCACCTGAGAATCAAATTCAAGCTCCTGTGCTTTGCCTTCCCTCCACAGTTCTTGTCCCACCTACATTTCTGACCTGGTAAAAAAATACTCCCCTTCTCCCGATGACCTACTACTGACTTCCTCACTCATAACCTCATCACATGCATGGCTACAAGACTTTTTATAGAGCTGCCCCAATTCTCTGGAATGGTCTTCCTCGTCCTATTCGGCTTGCTCCTACTTTCTGCTCATTTAAAAGAGGACTCAAAATCCATTTTTTCAAACTTGCCTACCCATCTTATTGTGTCTTTTGAAACCGTCACTACTCACCCACCATTACATACCTCCTATTGTGTGCTACTTCCCCCACCTACTAGACTGTAAGCTCTTCAGGGCAGGATCCTCTCCTCCTGGGTCACTGTCTATATTAGTCTGTCATTTGCAACCCCTATTTAATGTACAGTCCTGCATAGTATGTTGGCGCTATATAAATCCTGTTTATTAATAATATTAATAATAATAATTTTGTTTTACAATATAGAAATTAACTTTTTAATGTTTCAAACGGAAACTAAATGGCTGCATAAGTATACACCTCTTTAATATGAAACATCTAAATTATTACTGGTCCAGCCAACTTCTTTACAAAATGACATAGGGGGTTAAATGGAGATCACTTATGTGTAGTCAGGAAATTTCAAGAAATTGTTGTATAAATCGATGTGTATCACAAAGGACTCACTCAACTGTATGGTAAACGTTAGTGGTTGCCAACTTTCACCTTGGTCTACAAAATAAATCACAGAGAATAAGAAGGAAAAACATGAAACAGATGTTCCACTGGTAACTAAATCATACATGGGATCCCACCAATGGTTTGCCAAAATGCATGGTTGAAGAGTGTGAGGTCAACTAGAAGAAGGTTGTATGGTTTTCTGGCCATCAGACAAATCTCTTGTTTGTCATAGATCAGCGTACCATTATGATCCCACCATCCTCACTGTGGAAAAAGATAAAAAATTGCTGTGTCCAGATGTGCAAAGCTCATGGAGATCTATCCACACAGACTGAAGACTGTAACTGTTGCCAAAGATGCATCTGCTAAGGAGCTTTATCCTCTTGATTACAAACAATTTTCTCTACTTTGTTCAATAAATTTAAAATATTCACTAGCCCCTTTATTAGGTATACTTGTTCAACTGCTTGTTAATGCAAATTTATCTAATCTAATCAGACAATCACATGGAAGCAACTCTTTGCATTTAGGCATTTCTAAAAGCGGTACATTGTTTTTCATGAAAATTTATTTTACAGTATAATAGTATGAGTATAATAAAGTTTGAAACACAAAATCATGTCAAAATAATAAATTAAATAATTAAAAAAATAAAAAAAATAAACTCATACTATTATTTTATACTGTAAAATACATTTTCATGAAAGAAAATGTACTACTTTTACATATATAAATCCACTGCATTGCATTCAATAGTTATTTCCCACCACGCCCCGAATGGAATGTCCGCACGCACCAACGTCAATGGGAACTTCACTGTCACTCATCGGGTGCAGAGAACGCCGGCCGGAGGAAGCAACAAAATGCGAAGGACGAAGGAGGACGCGGGCGGATCAGGTAAGGCTCTATTTATCATTGTTTTGCATTGGATTAGCTACTCCGAGTGTGACTCGGGGTTACAGCTTTCAGCATCTTTTTTCTACCCCGAGTCACACTCTGGGTTATTGCTGGGGGGTAAAGCTTTCTTAGACTGGTTTAAGCTGATCAAAATACAGCAGAACCAGATCCGAGGTATCCAGAATCTCTGAAAGCCAGAGACCACACTGGTTGCCGCTGTTGTTAATGGGAACAGGCATCTGAGTGTTCACCAAAATTGAACAATAGATGATTTGAAAAACGTTGGCTAGTCTGATGAGGTTCAATTTCTTTTGCAACATTTGGATGGAAGGGTCAGAATTTGACATCAAATGGCATAAATGGCATAAAAATCATGGATCCATCCTACATTGTATCAGTAATTGGGCTGATGGTGGTAATTTAAGGGTGTGGGGGATATTTTGTGGCATGCCTTAGGCCCCTTAATACCAAATGAGCATTGTTTAAATGCCACAGCCTACTTTAGTATTGTTTCTGACCGTGTCCATTTCAGTATGAGTATAGTGCACCCAGCTTCCCAGCTACTTCCAGCAGGATAGTGCTCATTGTCACAAAACTTAAATAATCTCAAACTGTTTTTTTGAAAATGACAATAATTTCACTGCACTCAAATGACCTTCACAGTTACCAGATTTCAATCCAATAAAGGATCTTTGGGGTGTGGTAGAACAAGAGATTTGCATCACAGATGTGTAGCCAACAAATCTGCAGCAACTACATGATGCTATTGGCAGTATGGAACAACATCTCAGAAGAATGTTTCCAACACATAGGGGCCCAACTCAATACTAGCATGCTACGCCTAAAAAAGTGGCCAGTGCCTGTAGAAATGAGTTACTTCTCTTGCTTCTCTTTGTTAAAGTCATGGTGTGCAGGAATCCAACTTGTCTCAGATTGCTACAGCATACAATGTTTTGCAGAGCATGGTATATTGAATTATGCATTTTACAGGCACAGGTGGTAGATTCATCTGGAGTGACCCAGGAGGATGTGTAGAATTAAGCTAACTGAAGACTGAAGAAGCTGGGTGGAGAAGATGAGTACTTTAATCAGGCTGGCCAGAGAACAAGCTGGACACAAACTTTCCAAAAGCTAGCTAAAGCAATCAGAAAATCTTTCTATAAAATTGCAAGAATCTAGAACATTTTTTCTTTAATAACAAAAACATTTAAAGTCTCTTTCAGGCCTATAAGAAGTGGTGGGGGAGATAGTGTCAAACAGAACAGACATTAAAGACTGGTCCTTTTATTGCTGGAGGGGGGCACATGAAGAGGTATATCTGTCTTTATGTTCAAATATGCTATGCATGGTTGCACATTATGATGTGAACCCCACCCCCATGCAGTAATGTTGGATGCATCAAATTTGATATGATGGCGTTTATATAGACGGTGTTTTGTTTAGATTTTTCTATTAGATCCTTCTTTATATTCAGGACATAAAATCTATAGAAATGTTTTCTTTTGCAGCTACAGCAATTACTTTTACAATTGCTTGTTAACTTATTCTATATCTGCAACTATGACTCTTTTAAAAGTAAAAGTTTGTCTCACTGAAATATAAAAACTGAAATATAAAAATACTGAAACAATAGATATATTACGTGTAGAAATCTACACTTGATTTATTTCACTGTCAGGTATTATGTAAGCTGCACATAAAGGAGAACAAAAAAAAATGTTTAACTATGTAATGTGAGGTGTCAAGAGCAAAAACAATATTCAGCCAACACAAGGAATGATTATTCTTTTCCTCCAATGTAGCAACATTGGCAGCAGTTTCTCGGAGTGGATTTAGGTTTGTCTACCTCCGGACCAAAGCTACTTAGAGGATGAATGTGACTGGGATTAGTCTTTTTTCAACCATATTTTCTATATAGGTATAAGATCCAAATCTTTACTGATATACTCTGCACCTTCCTAAAATAAAGTAAAAGATCTAGATAAAAATGAAAACGCAAGCACAAAGTGTGATGTCTACCACAACCCGCAAATTGCAACTGGATTCTGACTGGGTATTATAATTGCTTAAAAATGTCACTTGTATGTCCCACAAAAAAAGCCCGCAGGGACAAACCTCTACAATCACAGTTAAAGCACTGCACTTTTTATTAATGCTTTGTTTTTAGTAGTGCTGAGTTACATGAAAGCCAGTAATAATTGGAAACCGAGCCATACAAAGTAGAAAAAGCCTTTTAGCAAGTCACTGTCAGCTCTGAACACTAGAAATACTTTGTGAAGCCCTAAAAATGAACACAAGCCTCAACAATGACAAGTAATAAAGATCAAAGGACAGCGAAAGGGAATGAGACAAAACCTGTCATTGCTGGGCTGTTCAAGTTTATATAGATCTCAAAAGTCCATATAGATGAATCTGAAATATATTTTCAATTTTTGTATATTTTTATATAATATAACCCAGGGTGTCATTATAATATATATATATATATATATATATGTTGTACTTGGTAAAAAATCTGTGATTCATTTTGCAGACCAAAGTGAAAGTTGTCAACCTATAACGTTCACCATACAGCACAAAGGTGTACCTCATTACGCACACAGAATGGCTTGTTTTAAAAGAATCTCACATAACACATTTTGGTAAAAAAAGAAATCAGTAAATGAAATGTTACTCAACATTTATATGTACCCTGATGCTACCATACATTGTGCTAAAATACTTTAAAAATGCCATCAGGAAAGCATTTCCGTTTATACTTGGGTGACGCGGAGTGGCATATCCTTGAATTGCAATAGTCTCTGGTTTGACAGATCACAGCTGTTTGTAATACATTTTACATAAGGTAGCAGCTCCACCTAATGGTGGCCAACAACCATGCACAAAAGATCACTTAGGTGCAAATGACCCAATATGACCAACCCAAAAGAACCTTAACTTGTAAAAATGTGGATACACAGACTGCCCATGTGATTTTATTTTTTCCCTTTATATGGATGTATGTATTCACAATAATTTTATTGCCATTTCCATTAAATGTTGTACATTGTAAATATTTACATGGCAGGACGTATTTTGTGCCATAGGTTTACACTCGAGTCAAGTGTAAGTCAATCAAGTTCCTGTTTTTTTAGGTAAAAGGTAATACCTTGTTTTTTTTTCGAGTATATACAGTAATTTGATATATGTAATGCACTGCATCGAGATTCCAGAGGTCACCACACAAGGTAAATAATAATGTACCACACTTCAAAGGCTGGTATGAATCTGACTGGATGCTGTATGAAATCAATTATAACTGCAATATATTTATATGGAACTTTCTGTAAGTGAAAAGCAGCCTGCTGTGGATCTTAGATCATGGCATACAGACTTGTTTCAAAATCACCAGCAACAAAAGTAAAAACTAATTTTTAGCTTTCACAGAAAGGCACCTTGAAGACATTCTAGCCACACTGCACAAAACAAAAACCTCTGACTTGTTTATACTGCTGTTTCTCCCTATATCCTGCTCAACACCGAGGCATATTTGAGGAATATATATGTGTATATATTACTCTGTAGTATAAACTTTTTTTTTTGCTACAATAAACGTATTAGTGCAATGGAATTCATTGTTTTACCTATCCTAATTCAGAACAAAGGACAACCACGCATATTGGACATGTAAACCATTTTATTTATAATAATTTAATTATAAACTGATATGGTTTTATCTTTTAAGCTTGGGTACTGCACATGCAAACATTTTTCTAAAGTTAGAAATATATATATATACACACACAGTGTTTAACCTGGAATTTATTTTAAGTTGGGTGGCAAGAAATTATAGGCGGGTGGCAGCCCTGTATTGTGCCCTAACTGTTCAGTGACCACCCAAAAACAGCCGGGGTGGTCACCAAAAAGTGCTGGGTGGTGCACCCACAGCTAAAAGGGTTTGGGGAGAATGCTATATATATATATATTTATATATATATATATATATATATATATATTAAATATAGAATGCTGATGCAGGAGGACTCACCTAGGCTGGTAAACAGAATTTTGTATAAAACTGTAATCATTTTTAGTATACAATTAAATAACGAATGGGTAATATTCAACTGATGCTAAAAGTTGGAGAAACACCTGAGCTGCATACCTAGCATGTTCACCGTTAGCAGCACAAAGATCAACGAGCTGACGAGTGACAGAGAGATGAGATTATTGCTACTTCTCATTTCAATATTCAGTCATAGGGTGGAGCAGGTAAAGGTTGACCTGGACCCTGGGTTGCTTTTTTTTATCTCTTAGGAATTAAAGCATACCTAAACTCACAATTTTCACTCTTCATAAAATGGTAGACAACCCTTTTATAGAGTGAAAATTCTGTGTGTTTGTTTTTTTTTTAAGTGCTACACCCTTTTTTTTTTAAAGGGTGAAGCACCGCCCCCTAATTCTGGATCGTCTAGGCGGTCGAGAATGAATGGGAGCACAAAGCCCAGGCTCTTGGGTGCTCCTTCTGCACATGCATGAGCATTTCAGGCATGCGCAGAAGGAGCCTTTGTGCGCAAAAAGAAAAATATGCTGATCTCATGAATGTGCAGTGATTCTACATCACCCCATCTCACGCCTGTGTCAGGTGACGTAGGAAGAAGAACAGGAAGAAGAAGAGAAGATCGCAGCGCCGAATGCCAGGACAATGGGGGACCGGATGCAGGACACCCCCAGGGCGATCGGACTGCCCTGCGGAATTAAAGGTAAGTGTATTTTTTTTTTGCCGTTTTGGGTTTAGTTCCTCTTTAAGAATTTTTTTCATTATATTTATGTGATAGGATTTTAGCTTTAAAAATACTAAGTAAAAAGGTAGTGATTGGGTGGTATTTGTGGTGGCAAGCAGGGGGTTGTCAGAAAGATGGAACTTTTCTGAACTAGCAAGTATCCCCCACTATGTAACTTCAACTTCCTAATATTAATATATGCTGGCTACAGTGGATGTATGTGAACAACATAAAACTAAAATATTTCTATAAAAGCAAACCAGAAATGTATGTAGTGTTTTTTGTGTAAAAGATAGGCAGTTGATTATCATTTCAGTGACCCGGACAACTGTTGACTACATTATTTCCATGTTTTGTAGTAATAGATAAAAATTTTTACCCATCCTGCCCTAGGGCACTGCACAAAATGTAATGTAGAGCTGATTAGTTTCATGAATACACCACCATTTTTCTTTGTTTAAATGTCCGAAATGAAACAATAACTTAAAAAATCCTAATGACAATGTTTGTGATTATGTTGAAATTTTTTTTCTAAATATGTATATCGCTACGTAAAAACTTTCAAGTGGCTTTGGGGAGGTTTATTTACAGCATTTTTTAAAATTATTTGTAACATCAAAAGTGCTCTGGTTTATATGCAAGATATTTTTTGTGTAAAGGGATAACTCAAATGTAAATGAATCAGACAAGTCTACTTATGCTGGAAAGTGGAGCATCTCAGCAGTGAAAAGCAAATCAAATAGAACACAACACAACACCATATTCCCTTCGGAATACAGAGCTTCAATAATGCCAGGGACCTTCTACGCAAAGTCAATAGTACACAGTAAATACGAAAAAAATTGAGTCAACTAAATTAAATGAAAATTTCTATGTTATTCTGCTTATTTAAAAACATTCAGAAAAAATTAATTTTCCTCTAGCCTATTGTCTGTCCATAGTTTTTATGTGATTGTTTCACTGTGTAGTATGATTGCATTCCACTGATCCTAAAAACAATACAATCAGAGGATGTAAAGGAATATGGGTCATGACATTTACAAAGATATTTATTATAAAAGACATGTATCAAAATATCAGCATTAGGAAGACCTATAGATAATGAACAGTTCTGGTAAATAGAGCATGGTAACGTTTGCACTATTTATTAATGAATAGACACACCTGTAAGAGGATGAATGCACTATTACTATGTATTTTTTACTCTTCCCTCTGGCTCTCACTATGGCATCCTCTATGGCAGGGTGTATTATATCTAACTGTCCTCTGCTAGGTATGATGCAGAACATCATATATATATATATAAATATATATATATATATATATATATATAAAATATAATATAATATAATATCACCCCTGGGTGCCTGTTTTTTTTCAGGGAGCCAATGGTTCATATAAATTGTTTGCAAATTGTATCTACTCCCCGCCACACTTACTAGTTAATCATGAAAAATTAAGAAGTCCTAGGCACAGGGCTGATTTCCTTTTTTTCTTCTTTAGTGAAACTGTACAATGTATTACTTTTTGCTCTGGCTTTACAACCACATAAGTTAGGGCTTGCCCTCTGTATCTTGCAATGGCAGTGATAATATTAACTCCTTTTGGGAAACAGAAGGCTAAGATGTAATAAGGTTCTTTTTTTTTTGTTACCATATGTTATACCTGAAAAGAAAATGTACACACAGGTAAGGTCTATTACTATGACTTACTTGTTAACAATATGTATGCTTTATTGTAGTTCTGGTTTCAAATATTAACTTAATTTATTTGCTTCATATATATGGACCACAGATCGGATCCACCTAAAAAAAATATTATACAAGAATAAAGATTAGATACTTTTTAAATAAAAGCTCCCACTTCTTTTCCCCCCCACTCCCACTTTATATTAAAGTAATTCTGTGATTGAAATAAAGAAATTCAATTAATGAAAAGGGCAGCGCAAGGACAGCAAGGCTAGGGAATAAAAGTTCTAATGATGATGGACATAATTTGATCCTGGAAATGTGGCGACTGCAGCTTCTAATGCACCCAGTGGAGTGAGATCAGAGTAAAAAATGTCAGTATAGGCGAGGAGCCTGTAAAGCTGTGCATGAATGGAGGTAGAGCTTTAAACATAGCTGTAAAGGTAATGAAGAATTTAGTGAAGAAAATAAAAAGCAATTCTTGCTTATAGATTAAAATACACCAAAAAGATAACATGTATTGTCATATAAAAATATACTTGTTTTGTGCACGGACCAAACAAAAGTTGTAAATCCAGCCAACTTTCTTTTTTTATGTGTATGTAAAACAGATATTAAAACCCATATTAAGGTAATTTGTGTGTTTTGCTCACACTGGTGAGATTTACCCTCAAACAAGCAATAGAAAATGAAAAGAAATCCCTTCAGACTTGACACAACGTTCATTTCAGGGAGCCCCCCCCCCCCCCGAACAGGTGTCCCCCATGACCCATACCTATTGCTCTGATGGAAACTTAAAAATGTCAGGTTTCCCGTAACTTTCTTTTTAATTGAAAATGGTCTGCTGTCCCAGCAGGGACGAATGAAAAAAAAAAAAATGACAAACTGATAGTTTTTTACTTCCAAACATTACAAAACAAATAAAATGCCTTTACATTCACTTTAGGTTAATTTGCAAGACATTTGTTCCTGCAAAAAATTTACTTTGGATATAATTCAATTATTACTTTAAGTTTAAAAGTTGATCTAACAGATTCACAATCACAAATGGCAGACATTGTTTAACAATTAGTATGCATGCAAAATAAATATCATAAGCTTATTTAACTTATTGGGTACTTTAAGTAGTGATGATCATCATGATTGCCTGTCTGGCTTAGTCATATTGGATGAGATCTTTTTATTAAAGACATGAATGTATGCTTTGTTATTTATGAGTGAGTACTTTAAAAAAAATAGCCAATTTACAGAACATTATTATAATCTTTCTCTTTAAATGTTTGTAAGATAGATAACGAATAGATCAATAAATAGAAAAAATGTCAACCCGCTTAATCAGTACAGAACAAGCTTAAGTTGTACAGGAAGGGAGGCACACAAAACAAAACATACCACACACAACAAAACAAAACAACTTTCTTCAACACTAAGCTCTTTAATCTAGCAAAGCAGCGCAAATTAAACATATTAGTTATGCTTAGATTACAGTTATATACATAATAAGGCACAGCCACGCTCCTGTCTCTGAGAGTGTCACTAAAAGTGAACACACAATACAGCAAGGAATAAGCATACCCAAATTGTAGCGCACATGCCCGGGGACACTTGACTAGGTGTATAAAATGTACCCAATTGTATGTATTTCTTAGCAATTGAAAATAACTACTGATTCATTAATAATATCATAAATATAAGTATCATAAATGTAACTTTTTTAAATACATTTTTAACACAATACCTTCCTAAGTGACAGGCATGGTACAATAGAAGTACAATAAAACAAAACTTTCCATCTAAGCAATACACATATACATAGCAAATGTCATATGAACCACAATTAGTAGAAGTAGAGTATGACATGTAAACTAAGAGAACTCAATGTACCATTGACTAGTGTTGGTGTTCAAATTCGGGTTGTACCTATATTCGACCAGAAAATGGTGGTTCATATTCGGGCAGACCCGACTCAAAAAACACGGAATTCGACTTTGCGAATTCGTGTTGCAAAAAGCAAACTCCAGATGAACTCTCAATGGAGTTTCTCCATTGAGAGTTCATCTGAGTTCAGTTCCCACGGTCACTGGGCTGTACTTATCATTGATAAGTACAGCCTGGGGAGCGTGGGAACTTGCGGTCACAGCTGATAGGAGGCACGCGAGTGCTTTCAATCAGCTGTGACTGCAGATGAACTCTAAGTGTTTCTCCATTGAGAATTAATTACCCTCCAGTGCCCCAGGATCCCAGTGGAACTGCAGATGAACTCTCAATGGAGTTCCTCCATTGAGAGTTCATCTGAGTCCAGTTCCCACGGTCACCTGGCTGTACTTATCATTGATAAGTAAAGCCCGGGGAGCGTGGGAACTTACAGTCGCAGCTGATAGGTGGAGGCACATAATACAGTTACGCTAGGGCTGCAAAAGCAATCAACTTGCAGTCACAGCTGATAGGAGGCACACGAGTGCTTTCAATCAGCTGTGACTGCAGAAGAGCTCTCAATGGAGTTTCCATATTGAGAGTTCATCTGCAGTTCAGTTCCCACAGTCAGTGGGCTGATAATTACAGCCCGGTGACCGTGGAAACTTTGAGGTCACAGCTGATTAGAGGAGGCACATACTACAGTTACGCTAGGGCTGCAAAAGCAATCAGCTGACAGCTCTGCTCCCCTGATTGCTTTTGCAGTTCTACACAGTCCCAAAAAAATCCCCCCCCCCCCCCCATAGACTTTAATGGTTTTTGAATTTGGGCTATTCGTTTAAATAGCTGTCGAATTGAACACTCAGCTGTTCGACCAACACTACCATTGACTAAAGTATTACTAAAATATCATGAACCCCTGTACATTTTCATATGGACAAATAGGAAGTGGTGGAATATAATGTATGACTTTAATAGAAATTGAAGCAGAGACCTCTACAGTAAGCTGTAATGACAATATCATCTATAGCAGTTTTTTCCACCAGGGTTCCTGCAGAGGTTGCTCGGGGTTTTTTGAACAATGAACAACCTTGCCTTTCAGGTCAGTTGGCCAGCAATGCAAGAGTCATTCTTCCCACTACGCTAATATGGTCAAAAAAACTTTAGAAAATTTTATTACATTAGGCATAATTTAGTAGATAGATTTTGACTGTTTGACTACCCCATGAAAAGTCAGTTCCCTTGCACAGACTCTTTCTTATATTTCAAAGCTCCTACTTTCTTCTAATGCAACATCCTAGTAATCAAAGTTTACATTGCCAACTGTTGTGGGCATCAGAGTGTCTACCCCCGATCACCAGTAGCACATACAAAGAGATTAATAGTTCTTTTAAACTGAACAAAATGATGGATATTCAGGCCAATTGGCTGAGGGGGGGGGGGGGCTAGCAGGGTGATGTGCATATCTTCCTAAAAACATAACAGTTCTTGCCTCAGTACACTTTTCAAGAGCTGACACAGGCAGTGAGCCAGCTGTTAGGCCTGCATTGAGAATGCTTGTGGAAATAAATGTTGTGTATGGAATAGTTTATCACAACCACTACTGCCAATCACCACCAGGGGCACATTTGCTGTGAACTAATTTCAACCTGCAATAGATCTAGCCACCACCAGAGGACTTGCAATACCACCAGCCACCAGCAGAGGGAAATTATGATCCATTCTGCATGCAGGATACACCTACAAGTGATACTGAGATTTAATATTTAAAAAAAGAAAATGGATATCTAATCACTATAAAGGGTGGGTCAGGGACAGTAAGGTTGGGGAGGAAAGAGTTAGCTGACACTGGATATTCTCCAGTTAAGAAATGAGGAAGGCTGAGTTGCTGCAGCTTCTAATGTAACTATGTAAAGCTTACAGCGGACAGTAAAATCAAAGTAGGCAGATTCAGAAAAGACAAATATCCTATATAACTGTGCAAAACTGATGATAAGGCTGGAGTTTGGTTAATGTTAACAACATTAACCATCATCATACATCATTATGAGTGCTAAAGTAAGAAGTGATCACTGTTGATATAAAGTAGTGTTCCGACACGTCTAAGCATTGTTTTTCTGGTCTCCCACTGAACTTTGCCAATCCTTACAATCACAGAATAGGGTGTCAGATTCAGATGATTCCTCAGCCAATTTCTCTTCATTATAGCAAAGATTGGCAGCATGAGCAGAAAAAGTTAATTTACTTTCTACTTGCAACATTTAATTGCCAGAGCTCTAAGGACAGATGAAAAATCCAAATGTTGCTTTCAAAAAGAGAGGTTGTTTTAAATGATGTTTTCCTACTTCTTCATAGTCAAAAATCATTCCTCTCAAGTAATCAAAATCTTTGGTATTTTTTAAATAATTTAAACTTCCTAGCAATAGCATATAATATATGGAATAGCACATAGAAAAGCATATAGGCCAATTTGCAATCCAGCACCAAGAGGGTTGCCTTTAAACAAAAGTCTGCCAGTGTCTTGGCAGTCACATAGGTGTCTTACATACATAGCTTTCTTTAGAATTGGATATGGTGACCTTATTAGAAGATAACTTTTTCACTGCATCAATTTGGTTAGGAAGTAAATTATACAAAATTTCAAATGTATTTTTTGTTATTCGATTTTTATTCATTTAATATTTTATATTTTAGTATTTTTATTAGGAGTTTAGAAAAGTGCGAACAGCAAAGGGGAGAACAAACATATAATAATATGTATACTGTATAATATTGTATACTGCAGTATAATAAACGTCAGCCAGTAACAGTGATAAAATAATAATGTATCACACACAGGGGGAGAAGTAAATAGGAAACAAATCTCCCATCAGAGCATAATTATTCAGGTAATGATCACTTGATCAGTTAGTCAAGTAAGATGTCCAAGGATTTCAAGTTTCATTAAAACATCGAAGGTATCCCTAAACATACAGGTAAGCTTATCATTACCATTATCCAATTAAATTTAGGAATAGAAACCTGGGAGGAGATTTAGACTTCCATGCCAGACCTGGATAAAACCTGGATAATCTCTTGATAGGGTTGGGCACACTCTGGGGTTATGTGAAAGGACACTTAAAGAACAGTTGAGACATCCAAAACCTCTGTGCAACAAGGCAGGATCACCAGATATGTTCCATCGTCCCTCTATGTGAACATTCACAGGAGGAGGACGTAGGATTGTATTAAGCGATTCTGTCTGTCACCCGGTATCAGCGTAAAGGAGTTTTGAGTGTTCTCCCCAGACTCCTTTTGGTGGAAGTACTACCCAGCACTTTTCAGTAACCACTTGGCTAGTTTTAGGTGGTTATGAATTACTGGGCTGAAATACGGGGCACTGGACAGTTATACAGTTTACTGGACAGTGGGCATAATACAAAGAATGCTAAAACAAAGTATAGAGAGGTGGTAAAAAAGTAACAGATTTATAGGGGGTTACTGGATTCTTTTGACAACAACAATTGGGAACACTAAATTTGTCAGGTGTTGCACCACCTGCCCATGCTTCTGCCCACCAGCTTAAAAAACAAATCAGTGTAAAAACCACTGGCTTTGTAATACAAATATGAGTACAATGAGTACAATATTGATATCTGGTACTTGGTGGCATCAAACTATTTTGTAGGAGCTCTCAAAAGGGGTCAAGCAGAAAATAGGGGAGCCACTTCTGAGCTTAGAATGGACAAAAGAATAAATTTGGCTATATCTAAAGCATTCTTTGATCAGCAGATCGCATTTTTGAGATAAGTGATCAAAGCTGACACTGTCCTTCAAAAACAAGGTCAATTTCATATCTGGATATATGAGTAAAGTGTTTCATAAATGGAAGCAAAAAGGGCTATATTTGTGGAAAGATTTAATGGAGAGGGATACCAATCAATCAATTTATCTGCTCAGGCTCTTCATGCGAAGTACGCTCTACCACTGTGGTCAGTCCATCCCCTGTACTATTTACAAGCTGTGACATATTATAAATCACTGATACGACCATATGTCCAAGATAACCCCATGCAGAAGGATGTATTTGGTAAGTTGACTGCTCTAGTGCCACCCTCTATATCTTTTATTTATCAATAATACCAGGGCGTCTTTAATAAACCACTCGTGGAAACCAATGTGCAACACTGGCAGAGGGATTTCTCAAACACAAATCTAGTGGCTTATATTGTACAAGGCTACCGGAATGTAAGACATTATATGCTGAATGAGGTCTGGAGGGAGTCACAATTCAAAATTATGCATAGAGCACATAAAGTAATGAGGAAATGTGATTTGGCTGAGTTACAGAGGATTCATTCTTACTGTCCTAAATGTGGGGCATTCAGTAAGACACACTATTTGTGGGCTTGTCCCACTATTTGACACACTATTTGTGGGCTTGTCCACAAATAGGTCAATTATGGGATGCTGTATTACAATTTATAAACAAAACCACAGATCAAATGCTCCTTAAGGTTCCGATTTTGTGCCTATTTGGTTCTTGGGAACATGAGGACTCCATCCCGATACTGAAAAAATATAGAGGTTGGACCAGTATATGTCTACTAACGGTTAGGAGGGTGATTCTGAAGGATTGGATTAACTCTGTGTCTCCGTCTATGCAGGAGGTACTTGTTTTGTTAAAAGTAATCTTTGATAGGGAACTATTTGAGGCGGAAAGAGAGGTAGATAAACAAGTTACCTGCTTCTTCCAGATATGGTATAAATATATAGAAAAAGTACTTAGTCTACAGGAAAAATTGTCTATTTATGTCGGTTTAAATATTCTACGTGGATGATTACACAGGGGATGTCGTAGTATAAGTATCAGTATTCTCAACGGTATAGATTGTTATATACTATATTGCTTTCAAATAAGATTCTACACTACTTATGTTTGTAACAAATTTCTATAGTTCAAGTTTCTGTTTTTACTTTCTTTCTTTTTTATATTTTATTTTATTTGGTTTTTTATATGCTATGGAATCTGGCTGTGAAGTAACACTGGAATTGTATTTTCTTTTATTAGACTGTGCTGTAATATTTTTGCTGTAATGTTTGAAAACAATAAAATAAAAAAAATTATTAGAAAAAAAACAAAAAAACAAGGTCTCCTAAACTTTGTCCACTACCTATTTCGATATTATTTTAAGAATATATATGAAAATAGGGCAACTGCTGCAGGTGTAATTGAACTTATCCAGTTTTTTATATGTAATCACACCAGGTCTGCTGGTATGAACCCCACTGAAATGAGCCATACTGTATGTCTGCTAGGGAACTTAATAGCAAATATAAAGTGTATGTATAGGGAAATTGTTAAGGTAAAAACACCTGTCATCGACTTGGGAAGTATTATCTACCAATGTAAATACGTACATATGACCTTTTAGCAACTTATGCTCCACTGTTATAATCTTTTTACTGCACAGTATTTGATGAGCAGTTGCATCCTGTTCTCTGTACAAAAGCATTTGATATTAGACTACAAAAATTCTAGAAATACATAAGCAGGAGCAGATACCCTACAGTGTCCTCTCTGTTTTATCAAAACCTTAAAAGCATTGTTACCTGTGGACCAGGTAAAATCATTGTAGGACTTTATTGTAAAAAAAAAAGAAAACAAGCCAGAGCCATAATATATTTAATGCTGCCGCACTTAGTTTTATAGACTTGTGTTACTTGGATGGACAATGACTGCTTTGACTCTATTGTTGCTAAAATAAAATTTAAAAAATATTGGGATGGAACCTGACTAATTAATAAATTTAAATTACCCGAAAGTTGTCAGTAGCACCAGGGTTCCATTAACCCAACAGAAACATTGGCATCACCAAGTATACTGTATCTGTATCTGCTGCAATGATTTAATATGTGTACAGTTCAGGGCTGCTGCAGCTTTCCTTGAGTATAAATCTCAGCATGAACACAGGGAATGAAAAAAAAAATACTATCAAAGTAAACTTCATTTAAAAAGCCTGTTTTCAGAAAGGAATTTTAAAGTGTGTTTTTTGTATTTTAGTGGAATGTATTGGACTCATTTAAATGTTTTCATGAAGTAATTAAGGTTTCTAATAAAATATGATATATGCTCATGTAGCACACTTTGCTGTTAGCAGCAATATTTTTATTATGTCTTATAATATGTGCAGTGGTATTCATCGGCTCTCAGGAACGTAAACGCTACATTGTCTTGTCTTAAAGTGGACCTTTCATTGAATGAATATGTAAGCTGCCATTTGTGACCTGGTTCTAAGAATACTGTTTCTCTGTTTGGCATTCTGATCCTTTATCTTTAATAATTTCTAAATCACTGACCTGGAAGGAGTATACAGCCTATATCTTGATGTCTCCCTTCATGAGAAATGGCCTCCTTGTAAAGAGAGAATGATCAACTCATTTTATGAATGCAAATTGCCTGGTTGTATACCTGATCTTTTGGCTTCAGTAATTTCGGTCACATGCCTGAAACAAGCCAAATGCCACTAACTGGGTGGTAAATTGTGCAGAAATTAGCCAAACATCTGAGCTGCACAATCAAAGGGTCAGGGAATCAGAAGTTATTAAAAGCAGAGGATCAGAAAACCAACCTGGCATGCAGTATTTTTAGAACCCAGTTAGAATTGTCAGCTCTCTGTGAAAAGTTCACTTAAAAAGGCCCTCCACCAAACTCAATTTAACTTTTTCATTATTAACTAGGTGGGGAAACGGGTGGTGCGAAACTGTGAACTGAATATTAACATAATACCATCTCACCTCCCCCCATATAATAGGATTTTGTCTTTAAATTGCTGTTGCCACTCATGTCAGTTCTCACCACATTATCATTATTTCCACTGAAATCCTTTAATGCTTTCCTCCCACTATTCACTAAACTATTTAGCAACTGGACTGTCGTCTCGTAAGAGTTCACCTGCACTGTATTCCATTACCTGGTAATGAACAGAGATGTCACACCTAGCGATGCGGAAAACGAGAATAAGACAAGTACAATCCTTCTTTTTTTATTTACAGGTATGTTTTAACCTAAACAAAGGGGAAGGGAGCCTGGTCAGGGCAGACGAACCTTTCATTATAAAAACCCTCTTTTTACTGTCTACTGCTGAATTTGAATATGAAGGCGGACCCCCAAATCACTTATTGTTTTATATGTTTCTATAAAACGTTGTTCATTGTTCATTGGAAATACAGTGGTACCTCGGTATACGTCCGCTTTGGAATAAGTCCAACTTGGTATAAGTCCTGTTGTTTGGACACGAAAAAATTTGCTTGGTATACAACCTTTGCTTGGTACAAAACCTTTGTAGAACATGTTTGGGTCAAAATGAGTCATAACACCGCATGCTACCCTAATTTACCTCTCTTGAGACAAAGCCATGACTGCCCACGAGTGTCAGTACTCCAGTTGCTACCATTCAGTGTACAACCCACACTATACCTCTGTGAATTACATCTCCTCCTCCTCCTCCCTTCTCAGCACCATACTAGTAGGCACTCAACTGTTCTCAGCAAGGTAAAGTGAGTTTTTCATTTTTTTTATCTAATTGCTTCTGTATTTATGTATTTTAGTATTAAGCAGTGCCTAAATTATTTTATACAACCCCATCAATGTATCGTCCTGTTTGGTATAAATCCTAGGATCTGGAATGGATTAAGGACTTATACCAAGGTACCACTGTGCAAGGACAAAAATAAGCTTTTTATTTAAAAATATGACAATGCTTTTTTTTTTTTTTATAAAGAACACTCCTTCTGGGAATGGTCAAGGGGCACTAATATACTGTACCTTAATACTCATTTTTCTAGCTGAGGGGGGGGGAAATATATTGAATATCTGGTATTGAAAGGGGCATCAAGATTCCACTATAATCCCCTTAACAAACCCCCCCTCGTTCTTGGGAGGTCAGATGTAGTAATTGGTCCTGACCCCCCCATGTTGGGACAAGGCTGGAACCTAATATGGAACAGAGAAGGGGGGCTGTCTGGAAAAGTAGTTTACCTATTAGCTCTAACGATAACCAGATCCACCAGGGCCACATGATACTATCACAGTTTTACAGAAGGATGTCTCCAGCAAAGATATACAAGGCGAATGTCCACAGACAGAAATTTCCTTTCCCATTGCCTCTCTATTCTAAAAATAGGACCTTATTTATCATCCAACACTACTTCTCCTCTTGGCCATTTTCCCCTCTTGTTGGTAACCCCTCTTTTGGAGCAGGTCATGGAACATCAAAGCTAGTAGGCACAAATTTGTCTACTACTAAGTCAAAGACTCCACTTAGACCCCACTCACCTATACATCACCTTGCCTTAAGTTCACATTTGGATACCTAACAACCAATTCATATACATTATTGTTTTAATGAAATTGAACCCTACAGGCATTAAAAGAAAGTACCTTCCTGCCTGCCTAATATCAGTGTTCCATGAACTGCTAAGAGGGGGGAATTACTGGGTGTATGACCCTCCTATGTATTCTGTTCAGGGATCTGAAATTTGCAAAGATTTGAAGTGACTTAAAAATATATTTTCTTTTAACCCATATTTTGTCCATGGCTTTGTACTTTTAGAAAAAGGGCTTTAAGCTCCTCTGTCTTGTAAAGGACCCCAGTTAAAAGATCTACTTCTTCCTCTTCCTCTACGTCTTCTGTTGCTATATGTTGGAAATATTCATTGGAGTGTGGGAACTTCTCCCACATATAGTGGGATTAAAGACTTCTCAGTCTCTTCTGAGAAACCTTTTTTTTTATTTACAATCCTAAATGCAATAAACAGGTCTGGGCATCACCTCAGATTACTCTGAGGCTTTCTGTGATCGAAAGATGTATTTTGTCACTGCTTCCTGGAAGCTAGAGTTGGCATCTTGGCTTCATGCAAACAGATTTCAGCCCAATTTATGGTGGAATGGAACATATTAGGAAAAACCGATGTTCTCAAGACTATGTTCTGTGCACATAAAAACCAATAAAAAGAGCTAGGACAGCATATTATACTATGCATACTATACTAGTGGAACATGACACCTATAACAACCATTGCTGTTTCTTTCCAATATTTAAACCTATCTAGTGTTTTTCCAATTACTTACTTTTGCCTTGACATTATGGTCAAGGTCACCAAATGTCCATCTGCTGTAATGACTTTTCTGTTGTAACAAATTGGAAGATTCCTTGTGCTGCCTATAGATAAGTATTACATAGTTACCTAAAATAGTTTAAATGCCAACGGTAGGGACTGTACCATAGCTTGTATTGTCAATTTATATTTTGCTCCCTTGCCCCTTTTAATGTCTGCAGTGTCAGTGGATAATTGAAGCTCAGTTTCTAGCCCCTGTGACCCCTGAAAAAGAATTAAAGGGAGTTCCTTACATTACATTTCTTACATTACAGATAGAAATGTCAGTTCAGTTTAAAATTATGCACTTTGCTTTTGAGACATTTAAGTGTGTTATTTACTAAAAAGTTTAGGTTTAATATTTTGAAAAATCATCTTTGCAAAGAATACTCCATCACATGATAGGAAATGTAAAAAAAATGTGGCTTGCACATGAGTGGATAGTTGATGTCAGAAAAGCCTGACCTTCACCAACATCATCATTACGTAGAGTGAAAATTTCCTTGCAAAGTAATAATTTACTTTGCTAAGTAAACAGCATATAACCATTCAGTAAATCAACCCCATTGGCTATAGTTTTACTTTAACAGAAGTCTTGGAAGGAGATGGGTCACTGTTGTTACAGCTCTATAAATTTTAAATTGGATTGTTAAACCCTGTAAACAGCCAGTATGTTCAATGGAAGTAAATGGAGACTGCCTAGAAATACATATCTTTTAAAGAATATATAAGAAAGAACTGTACTTATCCTGTGCAAGTGTAAGAAAGCGATACTAGTAATGAAAAGAGAATGACATTTCTTTTATAAAAAGGGAAAACCCTGAATTCTAATTTCATTTCTAAAACCTATTTTATTAAGTATTTAATATATTATACTGTCAAGATTACACATAACCATTCTCAGTTCATGATCCAGAGAATCTTCCAGTCTAATGTCCCTTAACCAGTCATACAAGCATGGAAACAAAATAAAATCTCCTTAAATATAATGATGATATAATAAGGTAGTACTAAGAAGAAATATTAGAGACCTATTCAGTTGCTTTATACAATGTTACAAGCAGGTTTAAAAATCTTACATTAGGAACATTCCAATTGTGCTCTCAATGTCACTTTAAAGAACCTAGGCCATGCATAATTCAGACTGCATCCGTAATTCATAATTATTATCTAAAATTAATGCTTGGCTAATGACTTTGATGTTTCCTTTTTATTCATTTTTTTTCATTCCCATTTATCTAATACTTAAAAGGCTCACCACGCATAAGGAAGAATTTTAAAGTAGATTGTCACAAGAAACATGAGAATGAGCATATAAAAGCACTAGACAATCGAAGGATATTGAGATATCATATAAACTATTCATGTAGCAAAATAGGAGCTTGTGTACACAGTCATTTGTTTTTCTATTTCACATTTATCATTACACTGGCCAAATTATTTAACTAACTTTAACTAATTAACTGTATTGTGTTGCCATTTTTTTTGTTTTCCAAAAGTAACTAATAATTTTCTTTTTAATTACCTTTAAATTAGGGTTACCTGGTCATGTCCCATTTTTTAGTTTTGAAACCACCCATACTTATCTTATTAGCAAGACAATGTTCCTTTTCATTGGTTTCCAAACCAGTTTTTCTTACTCTACTGAGTATAAGTGCCTTTTCATGACCATAAAAACAATTTAGAACTCGAATTATCAAAGAATATCTTTACATAACGAGTATCTTTACGTAACGAGTTACTTTAACTAACGGGCATGCATGTGGGTCTATACTTGAGGCTGAATAGTGTCAAGTTTTATATTGTTCTACTAAAAGTCTGGATGTTCACCATCATGGAGGGACAATTTTGTAGCAAATCTGACTTACTGTTGCACAAAATTAGGAGTTTTGGACAGCATAGTATTTTCAATAATATGTTTATATTGCTTACTTACAAAAAGGTTATCAGCATTCAGATCACAGGGTTGCACAAGTAAGCAACTTTTACTGCAATCTGAATTTTGATTGCAATAGGCTTGATAATTCTGATAATTCATTCCTAGAAAATGTCCAAAAACTGATTTTCTGTTAATTTAGTTTAGACATTTCTCTGAAGGTACAGCAGCACTCTCTGTAAGATGGTCACTTTTATGGTTTAGTGAAGCTTCCACAACCAGAAATGAAAAGTCAATACTTCATCTTTAGCTTTCAGGTTGTTAGAAACAGAACAATTGTCTGCAGTATGGCTGAAAAGAGAAACCACTCTAATTCTAAAGAGGAAAAATTGTTTCTAATATTTGTTTTTATTTCTTTGGAAATCAGTGAGTCCTAAAAGATCTGACAGACACATATTTGAGGTCAAAGATAGTTGTAATTTTCTGAATGACACTTAAGTAAAAAAACGGAAACACATAGGCTATGGATAAGTCCTAAATTTGCATTGTGGCTTCAACAGCTTTTAAACAGAGAAAAAAGATTTAGGCCGTTTTAGAGTTTTATTTTGTCTTATTGTCATCCGTCTGTCGTATTACCAGTATATCATGGATTGTTTTATCATTTTGCTATGTTAACTATGTCTAGTTTTAAATCTCATTTGTATTGTATTGTCGATCAAGTGGTCTGTCATCACGTTTTCCCCTAATTTGTAAGGCCAACAATGCATACAGTGTTAAGTTGACTCACTTCAGAATTCTTGCCTTGATTTTCATCAGTGACTGACATTATGAGCCTGATTCATTAAAGCTCTCCAAGACTGGAGAGGATACACTTTCATTTAAGGTTTGCTGGATCACCCAGCTTCACTGATGAAAGTGTATCCTCTCCAGTCTTGGAAAAATTTAATAAATCAGGCCCAGAGAGTCAGTTGTGGTCAAGAAAACCATAGCTTTAATATTGTTGAAAAATAGCTTCAGTGATTAGAGAGGGTTCAATGAATTGCTATTACTGGTGCTGGAAATCTCTGCATATGAACATTTCAGGTGATAGTTTAGGAACAGCGGCAGCTCTGCCAAGCGTCCGTTCTGGTATATGTAGAGGGAAGGACAAGCAGAAGGCGCCCCATTGTATTGTTATACAATAGTAAAACAATAGTGGTCTTTAGAGAATGGTTGTTAGCAATCCAACATGGCAGATCACTAACAACCCCATCAACAACTGTATACTTCAAACTTTCCCCAGAGGTGATCACAGTTGAATATTTTAGGTGATTAAGTCTTAAAGCTGTATGGAGTGTATGGGGTTTAAGAGCACTGAATGAATTTTAAGTTTGTGTAAGCTCCTCACACATGAGCACGTGGATCTGTTGTAAAACAGATCCAGTTCAGCAGTAGATATGACCTTGCCACTCTCAAGGTATGAAGAATTATACACCAGATATGTGATGTTTTGTCTTGTGACTGCTTCTAGTAAAAAGGTTCTAATACATTTATGGTCTCTCAGAATAGTACTGCTGCCTTCTTTTAAAGTTCCTTTGATGTGAAAGTTTTGCCCTCAGCAACAATAAGTTTTAAAAAATCAGGGGTATTACAATACCTGTACTGGAACTAATTACAACTTTTCTGAGTTCAGAATCTAATTTGGACAATGTTGCTCTCTCTAAAGCTGCGTACACACTTGCAATTTTTGTCGTTGGAAAGGATCTTTCACGATCCTTTCCAACGACAAGGGAGTGCACGATGCATGAACGGTGCTGTACATACAGCACCGTTCATGCTCTATGGAGAGGGGAGGGGGGGAGCGACGGAGCGGCACCCTGCTGCGCGCTCTCCCCTTCCCTTTCATTAGGATCGGCTGTCGTCCATTGTCCGTGGATCCGGCAGGTCGGTCGTCGGGACGATGGACGACACCGACTGTACACACGGCAGATTTTCGCCCGATAATTGGCCGATGCCGATTATCGGGCGATAAAAATCTGACGTGTGTACGTAGCTTAAGGGAAAAGCTTTTATCTTTCTGGGGTTTATCATCCATTGCTTTTTCTAGATTGTAAACTCTTCTGAACAGGGTCCTCTCCTGCTGTTTCATAGTTTGTATCTCTGTCATTTACAACGCCTATTAAATGTACAGCATTGCATAAGCATGTTGCTATATAAATACTGTTTATTAATAAAAAATAAATTGCTTTTATTAGGACTATGCACATTGAAGCATTGCGATTACTCCATTTAATCTTTATATATAATCCCCAATCTCAACGCTCTCCTGTGGTCCCCTCCTGGGTCAGGTACCCAAAATTCATGCCAGAAAACTGAAGGATCCGGATTATTGATGGCCGGACTTTCGATTGTCAACCTGTATTACTTAGCACGTATTACTAAGTATTTACTTATTATATTTAATGTACAGCTTTGTGTAATATGTTGGCCCTTTAAATAAATACAGTATAATAATAATTTAAATATTAACATGTAATATTGCCCCTAATAAAACAAATCAAATATCTGTGAAACACATTAAGCAAAAGACACAGGAGACAACTTCATTTAAAAAAATCAATTAAAGGGTTTAAAGTATTTTGTTGAACTAATTGTGCTCATGGTCATTTTATAAATATATTTGTGTATGTTTTTTTTTAACAATGAAATATGATAATGTTTGGTGCAATGCCTTAAAATCCCTTTACATCATTATACTTATTTCTATATACTTATTATCTTTTGGGGAGTGGAATCATTAAATACTAATATTCGTAGGCTTACATTCCTATATTTCCTGATTTCAATGACTGTTATTTACATAATTACCAGGTGAAAATAAAGGGAAAAACAAAAAAATATGAAATAATATAACCACCCATTCAAGGACTGGTAAGCTAGAATGTTTATTTCTGGGCTTAGATACACAATACGGTACTAATCCATTAATGGCAATTTTGTTTAGTCAAAGGGCCAATTTACAGCTAGACAGCACATGCAACTATTACAAATGTTGCAAAAAATGCATTTGTTTTTTTATAGTTGCTCAGACATACAGGATCACAAAACAGTTTAACACATCCTTGTAAAGGCTGATGAAAACTGCCAAAGAAGTTTATTAGGAAGGAAGAAAGCAATAGCTTTGATGTAATGCATAAAACAATCCACTTAATAGTAATTGTGTTTCCAGTTGCTGTCACAGTATAAAGCCGTTGCCCAAGTCCATTTTCCTTTTTGTATTTGACAATGTTTTAGATATGACTGACATGACACAGATTGTAGAGCAAAGAAAATGTCAAATATTTTGCCATAGTAGTACCCAAAAAAGATCATATTGCCTGCTGCTTGGGAAGCTATGAACAGTTCTAAACTTCCATTTCTCAACAAGGCCTTATAAATGCAACAGATTGATGCATGGCATAAAACGTTTACAAACCTTCGTTAGAAAGTCTTACACTGTGGGTGTTCTGCATCCATAGGTGATGGAGTCAGAGGGCATACAATATTGTAGTTGCTAATTCAACACAGTTGATGCTAAGCAACACGCCACCACATTGCAAAGTGCAAGGTTGAACAACACTGCTTTAAATAGACTTCTGTCAGAGGTAGCGAGGATATTAACAGTAAGGGTATGTTCATATATTACCATTGCAGTACCATAGCCAACAACTGCTGTTGTTGATATCCAGGGCCTAAAAGTAAAGGGGACAACACACAAAGTAGCCACTTACGCGGATGACCTTCTCTTCTACATTTCAAACCCTGTTGTCTCCTCCCCTAACATTCTATAGAGATTTGGAGAATACGGTTGCCTTTCCAAATACAAAATCATTTACACAAATTTGGAGCATTGGCAGTATGTCTTACAAAAGATGTTAAAAAATCCCTTGAGCTATGTTTGCCCTTCAAATGGGCAACAAAAGCAATACAATATCTAGGTACAACCATCC
This sequence comes from Pyxicephalus adspersus, assembly GCF_032062135.1. Lineage (NCBI taxonomy): Eukaryota > Metazoa > Chordata > Amphibia > Anura > Pyxicephalidae > Pyxicephalus > Pyxicephalus adspersus. Next base: position 114,909,681 of record NC_092859.1, on the reverse strand, counting down.
CTGTCAAATTATCTTCTATAGTAGAGCCAACGTTTCTACCCCTTTAAAAAAACTTAGGTGAGACCTCCATAGATGAAAACATGCATTTTCTTGGTTTGGCAGATACAATATTTCAAAAATGTATATTATGCCAAGATCACTATGCCTCCCCCCACTCTACAGACATTCCCAGTCAATCTACCACATCTTTTGAAATTTTGTTCTGAATTTTTGTAAATTGTCTGGTAATCAGATTCACTTAGGTTTAGCAATTGGCTCCACAGACTCCCACACAGACTGTGGCCCTACTGGTGTGTTGGGGGCACTCTATAAATTTCAAGATGACTGTCAATGCTTCACAGCCTCTTCTGTTATAAAAAAAAGCATACCTGTCTGTACCTATTGTTCCTCTGACTGAGACCTTTTCCTTTAAATCCATAGTTATTATATGGAAAACTCCTGAAATGAGAGGGTGTGAAAGCTCTGACCTCCCACTTACCCTCTGAGTTATGGCACCATGTTTTGTGACTTTTGGCTGACCTTTAGCAGATGAGAGTGTCCTGTGTGGACATGTACAGACAAGTGGGGAATCACATCAGTGACATGCTTGATACCACTTGCCGCTACTGCACAACCTTACTAGCCCTCATCAAACCAAAATTCACAAACTATTCTGTACTCACTGCCAATACACCAATGCATACTTATATACTCAACAAACTGAAAAACTTCCCATACAACAAACTGGAACATTTTTGCCGCTACAAATATAAAATCACAAAACCTAAAAATGAATAGAAGAAATGAAACTAAACCAAAAGCATAAGATAAGAAAGCTTTATTTGTTTCCGGTGGACCTGAAAGCAATGCTTTTTTGCTATGTCCCAGTGTCTGGTTAGATTGTTTTGGCCAATTTGTATCAACTTTGCATGCAACAAAGAGAACACCGCACCACCAGAATGTGTATACAATTTTTATTGATCACAGCAACAGGATTACACGCTTTACATGCTCTTACACCTTCTATGGTAATTGTATTAAATGCTTAAGAGCATTTCTTTTACCATGACCAAATAAATTGTCCTGCTTTCCAGTGGTGTGGTATCCCATTTAGTTTAACTACCTTTAATATAATAAAACAAACATAAATATAGGAAAGGAAGTATGAAAATAATGCAGACTTTAAATAGAATGTGCTTCACAAATGAGTATTTCACGTAGTAAGGTCACCTGGAGGAGAGGGGAACCAGCAGCCAGATAATTTGTTAACAAGTAACTTTGATGTTTACCTAGAGCAGGTTGTTACTAAAAACTACAGTGAATTTTGCATAGTCTGACTAGTGGTCACACTTAGCTTTATTACTTTAAAAAGAAAATTTATATTAAATTGAATGAAGTCTCATACCACAGCTATCCAGCAAAGCACCCTTTTGCACCATTGTAGTCTTGAAAAACACATCCATTGTGCTTCAAGTTTGTTTCAGTTTGCATGTTTTAATATTCTGGTTTGCTTCCAATTTGTTCCCAGTTAGCATGATCTACCACTAGAACAATGAATTTGTCTATTTTCAAAGAGGGAGAAAAACCAACTGGCCGCATTTACCTAAACTGCATCCCTTAGATATGCAATAATTGAACCCCGAATACTATGCCTAAAGAGCAGAAGCAATGCGCAGCTTTTAGTTTCTGGAAGGTTGACCTCGAACGACGTGTCTTCAACCCCGAATGGACTGACGAATTATTCTTCGTCCAACGTGGCAACAAAGCCCTGTGTTTAGTGTGCAATGACACCAACAGCACTTTCAAGGGGTCGAATGTCAAGGGGCATTTCGATGCCAAGCATGCGCACACGTACAGAGACTACACTGCGGATGAGCGGAAGACTGAGGCTGCTCGCTTGCAGTCACAGTTGGAAAAAAACTTTCCTTGGACACCTTGTTTTTTCCAGCCTAGTGTGCCTTCTTGACCTTCTAAAATGGCCTAGTAGTCCAAAAAGTTTGCCGACCCCTGGTATGAACATTTCCTTACTACCTTGCAGATCACAATACAAGAGACTGTTTGATAAAGCTTACAATGAAGCCTTATGGCAAAAAGTCCTGTCATTATGCCATAGTTCTAGAATGTTAAGGAAATAATCTGAGGCCATTAGTTAGGCCATTTGCAGATCAAAAACGTGTCTGTGTAATGTATCCATTAAATAAATTTTAATGATCCAATCCTCTGACAGCTTTGGAGCTGACTAAGACCTGCATTAGGTTGCAGAATTCTGCCATAGGCTAAGCTGTGGTCCCAAATGCTCTCATTCAAATGAATGGGAGCCTTTTTTGTACATGGCTGTGGCAGATCATTGTGCGGTTCCCAAGAACAATGAGTTCTTTTGGGATATTTTGGCACTGCATGTATAAAAGAGTATAAACTAAAAAAAACTGCATTTAAAAAAATAATAAAATAAATATTTCCACCAGTTTTGTATTTCTTGTAATGTTTTCAGGTTTTGGATTTCCCCATAAGATTATATAGTCAAAGTATATACATAGTAAGGGAAATCACAGAACAGAATATAATTACTAGAAGAGCACTGGATCACATTTAAGGAGAGATGCAGATCTAAGGCAAATGTCTGATACAGTAAAAGAGCAAACTGCATTTCCCACTCGATGTTGTCTTTTCATTTACCTGGTCAAACTGTAACATATAATTCTGATCTGATGATTTGGTAAATCAACCATAAATAATGTAATATATAACTACTGATACCACTGTAAAAATTTCCCTACTGCAGATTACTGAAATATATATATTTGAGCTAGCAGTAAAATTGCTCTTCAGATGCCTATGCATTGTAGCTGTACATCATAAACACACAAAGATTAGCAGCTGTATAGATCAGCATTGTAAGCCAGCTACAACTGTGTAACTATCTACAGCTGTTACAAATATTTACTACAAAGTTAGAGTTACAGTATGTTACTACAAGATTTCTCTGTGACAGCTAAATGCAGGGTTTACAGTATTAACTACACTTTGAAATAGTTTGTCCATATAATCTGCATGATCTCTGCAGTCATCCTGGTCAAAGTCACACTCTCTGAACTCAATCATCTTCCTTTACCGTTATTAATATTATTATTATTAATAATAATAAACAGGATTTATATAGCGCCAACATATTAAGCAGCGCTATACATTAAATAGGGGTTGCAAATGACAGACTAATACAGACAGTGATACAGGAGGAGAAGACCCTGCCCCGAAGAGCTTACAATCTAGTAGGTGGGGGAATTTCACACACAATATGATGGGAGATATGTAGTGGTGGGAAGTAGTGATGGTTTCAAAACACAGAAGAAGATGGGTAGGCAAGTTTGAAAAAATAGGATTGAGCTCTCTTTTAAATGAGCAGAAAGTAGGAGCAAGCCGAATAGGACGAGGAAGACCATTCCAGAGAGTTGGGGCAGCTCTAGAGAAGTCTTGTATCCGTGCGTATGATGTGGTTATGAGTGAGGAAGTCATTAGTAGGTCATTGGAGGCGCGGAGAGAGCGGCTGGGGGGGGTACTTTTTTTACCAGGTCAGAAATGTAAGTGGGACAATAACTGTGGAAGGATTTGAAGGCAAAGCACAGGAGCTTGAATTTGATTCTAAGGTGAAATGGAAGCTAATGAAGAGAACTGCAAAGAGATGCAGCAGAGGAGGAGCAGTGGGAAGTATGGATGAGTCTGGCTGCAGTATTCATAATAGATTGTAGAGGAAAAAGTCGGGTTAGTGGAATACCACAGAGAAGGGGATGTTACAGTAGTCCAAATGAGAGATGATGAGAGCATGTACAAGGAGTTTGGTGGTCTCAGGGGACAGGTAGGGGCAGATTTTGGAGATGTTGCATAGGTGAAAGTGACAGGACCTGGAAATGTTCTGAATATGGGGGGTAAATGAGAGGGCAAAGGTGACGCCAAGACAATGTGCCTGAGGAAAGGGCCGAATAACAGTGTTGTTAACAGTTAGATATATGTCAGGGGGAGATTTGGAATTTGAGGGGGGGATGATGATGAGTTCTGTTTTATCCAGGTTGAGTTTCAGGAATCGGTCAGACATCCATGATGAGATGGCTGACAGGCAGCATGAGACCTTATCCAGGACTGAAGGAAACAGGTCAGGGGTGGACAGATAGATTTGAGTGTCATCAGCATACAGATGGTACTGTAAGCCAGAGGAGGATATGAAACTATCGAGACAAGGAGGTGTACAGAGAAAAGAGAACCAGTCCAAGAACTGACCCTTGGGGAACACCAACAGGGAGGAGAGTGGGTGAGGAGGAGTTACCATTGAAAGAAACTTGAAAGGAGCGGTCAGACAGATAGGAAGCAAACCAAGAGAGAGCAGTGTCACAGATACCAATGGAGCACATGATCTGTATTAGAAGGGGCTGATCAACAGTGTCAAAAGAGGAAAGATCAAGGAGAAGGAGCAGGGAAAAGTTGCCTTGAGACTTAGCTCTGATGAGGTCATTGGCCACTTTAGTAACTTTACTGTAGTGTTAATATACATTTATTACATTTCTGCCCTGTAAGGCCTATTGGTAGAATGAAATAATACAATATGTTAAACTTTCTTACATATATTAGTCATAATAAAGTGTTCATGTTAAAGGGTTTAAAATCTGTGAACAGGTGAATTCCTAGGGCTCTGTTTATAAAACAGGGAATATGACATTCCCTCAAAGATTCCTGGAGGGAATCAACACATGGACCAGGAAAATTCCCATGTGGGAATGTTTGAAGCAAAGTCAGATTCCCCGTTTTATAAATAGAGCTCCTAATGTCAAATAAGATATCATGCAATATGTTATTCAAACATAATTACAATACAGATTATACATTACAAAATGTGTTTTTAGTTTTATTGCAATATATATTGTAATTTGCTTAAACAGGATTCTTTGAGTGTAAACATGTGTACCTAATGTTAAACTGACTCCACTCGTTTAAAATGCACGTAGATCATGAGTGTGAAATAAATATGATTTCTTAATAAATTTGTGTTTAGGAAGGAGGAAAAGCTTCTCTCTACTCCTTTAGGTGTTATGTTAAACCGTTGAGTCTTTTTTTAACCGACGCATTTTGCCGCTGTGGGCTTTCTCAGGGGTGTATAGTGTGGACTCTCCGGTTTGAAGAATAACGCTAGAATCAGGTGGAGTGTATAGTAAGGTGGTGTAAAACCAGCTGGTTATCCTATGATGCTTTATATAGCCGCCAGTCTTAAGGTTAGTCCTGATAGGTGTAGAATTAAGAGCCTTAGGCTACATACACGGGTGCAATAATTGTCGTTGGAAACTAAAGATTAACCTCCCTAGCGGTAACCCCGAGAGTGACTCGGGGTAGAAAAAAGTTGCTACAAGTGGTAACCCCAAGCCACTCTCGGGGTTGGAACACCTAGGCAAGGTTAGTAAATAGAGCGCTTACCTGATCCGCCGGGGTCCCGCGCTGTCCAGCGCCGCGATCTCTGTCTTCTTTCTTCTTCCTGCTTCTGCTCCGATGAGTCACCGGGGGAGTTCCCGGTGAGGTCGGTGCGTGTGTACGACCCGGCCGGGCGGGGTGGGAATTTCAAAATCCATTGCATCCAATACAAAATAACTGTTTTGAATGCAATACATTGGATTTTTATGTGTAAAAGCACCACATTTTTTTCAAGAACATTTATTTTACAGTATGTATAATACTATAAGTATAATATGTATTTTTTTTTTTAATAAAATTTTTTTTTTTTAAATTAAATTTTATTTTTAATATATAGATTTTTTAATTTATTCAATGTATTGTTTTTAAATGATTTTGTGTTTCAAACTTTATTATACTCATACTAATATAATATACTGTAAAATAAATTTTCATGAAAAACAATGTACCGCTTTTAGACATATAAAACCGGAAAGAAATGAACCGCTAGGGAGGTTAACGACCAATTGTTCGATAATCGTTAACACAAAAAAAGTGAACAAAGACTGGCCAACGACGCCGATGAATGAGGAATGTCGCTGGAAATGAACGACCGTCCTGGCGGATTTTGGGGTGATGATCATTCCCTATCTATTGTGTGTACGGCTGTGTAATGATCGTGGATGATTCTGCGGTAAAATTTTTCCAGTACACGTCACTTCCTGCATTGTTCAAACGATCGTATCTAGTGTGTGTACATTATTGGTGGATTATAATTGAACGTATCGTTACAGCATGTACAGAATCGTGCACTATATGATCGTTCAAAATAATCGTTGATCTGTTAGTCGTTCGTTTCCTAATGACAATTATTGCACGTGTGTACCTAACCTTATTCTTCATATACATCCCCTGCAGGGCTATTGTGAATCCCCTGAGGATGAAGTTGCTTATCTTCCACAAACCCCATTCAGCTAATCTGTTGAGAACCCTTAATAGAGGACACCTTTGTTTTCCCTGCAGAATAATAGACATTGGCCTAAGATATACCCAGAGCCATCACCTACAAGTTGGCCTATGCACTCCACTTTGTGCTGTATTATAGCATGGTACCTCTTCCTCCTTCACTATGCATATATATAGAACCGGTTGGCCTGGTATCAGATAGAATGACTGGGTATATGGGGCTTGATGGGTGTCTTTGACAAAATGTCTTTTACCAGGTGTTTACCAGATAAAAATGCAGTGGAAATGTGCCCTGCAAAATACACACTCTGGGCTGAATTATTAAAGATCTCCAAGACTGGAGAGAAAACACTTTCATCAGTGAAGCTGGGGGATTCAGCAAACCTGGAATGGATTTCCTAAAAGTCATTTGTCAAATGTTTCAGGTCTTGGACCAGATACATTCCAGGTTTGCTGGATCACCCAGCTTCACTGATGAAAGTGTACCCTCTCTAATCTTGGAGAGCTTTAATAAATCATCCCATTGCCTTCATATCGCTATAAATGTGCTGAGCACAGCATTACACACAGATCGATCATTCACTTAGATTGGCAGTAATGAAATACCTTGTATATTGTGTGCGTTCAATCAATATAGGAATTACATAGATATCAAATTAAAAATAAAGGAGATGGAGTCTGAGGAACCATAAACTTAGGAGCTAGAGTAAAAGGTTTTATGTTGCCACTCCGCAGCCCAAATTGTGCCATTCATTGTACACAGCACCAAAAAAGGACCTTTAAAATGAAAGGGGGGTTCTCTTTCTCTTTGGAGCAGGACTGTAAAAGCACCTTATTGCAATATTTTGTTTTGGAGTTTTTGCACTTTTTTGTACACTAGGTTTGCTGGATCACCCAGGTTCACCAATGATAGTCTATCTTCCTCAGTCTTAGGGATTTTTCATAAATCAGGCCCTGTGTGTTGTGTGCAGCTATAACACAATATTGTGCATCCATTTGTTCTGAAAAGTAAATACTATTGTAAGAAATATTTCTATTTGTGCTGGTATTAATATAGATTATTTTTCATGAAAACACAGAACTTTCATCCAGCAGCCACACTAATTTCTAACTGAATTCAATCCTGGGTGGAAACATTTTATAAGTAGATCCTCCAAATAAATACTGGAATGCAACCCTGATATATTCATTCCCTATTTTATGTACTACGCTGTGTAATATGTTGGCGCTATATAAATCCTGTTTTTTTAAAAATAATAACAATACAAATAGTACTTAACTGCAAAGGCTAACAGTAACTGAAAAATGAAAGAAAAAAACGGAAATTCGTCCCGGGTTATTTTGTGTTTCTATATTGTTGATCATGATAACCTTCCCTATCATAGAAGACGAATAGAAGGGTGCCGCTGCAGACTAGATGTCTCATTACTTCACACAGCCCATACAGCAGTTTTGGCGCTACAAAACTTTATTCCCTGCTCGGCAGATGACATCCAGCACCTACTTCTATTTTCTCACACATACACGTGCTGACGTGTCCTTCCTACAACAGCGCACCGGAACTGAAACCCTCCGATGGGCGTGTCCCTGACGTCATCCTGAAAGCGCTCTATCCCGGCCTGTAGTAGTAGGCGCACGCGCGGGTTAAGCGGAGGGGGCGGGCCGATAAATAGCGGCTGTGCAGCGGCGGCGCTCTCTCTTAGTCAGTCAGTGTAAGGGATACAGCAGCACAAGCAGTTCCCGGTCCCGTCCTTCATCTCCTTGCTACGTCTCCACCGTCACGTCATGGCTTCCTCAGGAGTTCAGGCAACCGCGGCATCCCCTGTGGTGCAGAGAGGCATCGTGAAGTCGGTGAGGAGAGTTTGGGCGGGTTAGTGAAGTGTGGCAATGAGTAGAGAGGTGTCAGGTGAAGTCCTCACAATGCCGCCATGCTGGGGAAGTTGTGTGAAAGTTGCGGAGAGTTGTGTGAGGATGACGCTGTGCTGGCAGTCACCTGGGGCTATCTTAGCGCTCCTCTCCCAGCGCTGCCATGGCACTGCCGGCTAACAGCTGTAGCCGGGACTACCCGGGGCTCCGTATGGCTCTTCCTGCTTTCCCTGTGCTGATAACATTATCACCCGGGGCTGCTGAGACTTTCCATCAGATTTGTGACATCTGTGTGTAAGTTGTAGCTGTGTGCAGGCTGATTTATACAGATGTTCTTACTGCTATAGCAACATGCTCCTAAAGCTGGCCATACCATATAAGATTGTACAATCTGTCACATCGGCAGAGCTTTCCAGCGGTTCCATTCTTTGGCAGATGGTGCCAGCATAGTCCTGATGCTCTGGCCAGGATACAAAGGATTCTTTTGGGGAATTGCCCCAACCAGGGGGAGATTTCTTCACCATTTGTTTCCAATTAATTTATTTAGCAGTCCTTCCCTGAGAATTGAGCTTTATTTTAAATTGGAATTTATTCCGGCCAATTTACCTGTGCAAGTTCCAGCGCCGGGCACCATCACTACCCATATTCTAATCTGCTTCTGGATGATCTTCAGCTGCCTTGGTTCTGTACTGTGGTGACGGCTATACGGAGCACCGGAGGCCGGGATTCCCAGGTCTACCTGGCACACAGCTGCTGTTTCAGCTTTGATTTCAGCGACCCCCGGAGTGATTAGGCAACATTATTGCCAGGGGGACACGGCCTGTCCTATCCACTAATAATGACCGGGGAAAGCGAAGAGTGTTGGTCAGCTTTTCATCAAATCCTCAGTGACAATTTTTTGACAGATCTGTCAAAGTGATTTTTCCATAACAAAATCATTATAATGATAAAATGATGATTCTGTAGTCGCTGTTCTGAGCTTGGCAGTCTAAAATAAACCTCAAGCTGGATGTATACGGTGAGATTCTGACATAAATCCTAAATACGGTCAGAATGATACCACAAACTTTACCCTCACCTGCCGTAATCCGACTGAAAAAGTCGAAGACGGGCAATACATTGAAGGATTGCAACCGACACGTTACAGTAATGTCTTGAAGATCACGTTTTTTCCACCGCCTTTGGTTGTGCTCGGAACCTTTTTGTTTTCAAAAATTTTAATCGTTTTATTATCCAACAAAATTATAACATCTTGGCTTCAACTGATTCGCTATTTTTAATGTAGACTGGAGAGTTTAATGTAGACTGAATCGCTCTGTATGTAAGGTTTGTGAATCTGTAGAGTTCCATTGGCACTTTCTATTTTGTGAATGGACAATTGAAACTGTTCTTATATTTAGTTTCGAATCAAGTAGCTTCACGATGGATGGATGGGTTTTGGGGATATTTAATAAACATGCATGGTCTAGTTTGGACAGGTTGTGGCTACTTTATAGTAGTGTTGGCCGCATCTTTCTGCTGTCAGTGTTCATCTATGGCTGGGTCTGGTTTGGCTGTAGACATTAGAAGACCGGAATATAACGCATCGTGCTTGTGGTTATCATGGACGACGTGTGCTCAGGTTGCACCGGCATTCCTGTTTTCAGAAGTAAAGTGTTTGGAAAGCAAGGTGGTTCATTTGTATGGAAAGAACTGGGCTTTACACCCTTTAAGGTTGGTATGTTAGGGTCAGTGAGCTGGCTTCTACAGTACAGTTCATTGTATCATTAAAGTGAAACTAAAGTTTCATTTTAAAAATGCTTGATCAGACCAGTTTTTGCAGAGAGGGAAAGACTATATGCTTTCTGCCATAATTTCTGCCTGAGCACTACAAGAAACTGCAACCCGGAATTCCTGAGCAGGAGTTGCATCATCCTGGCTCTGCCAATCAGAATGGAAAATGATCATATCCTGTAGGAGAAGGAAGAAGATGGCAGCCCCCTGCATGGGAACTGGGACAGGTGAGTATATTGGGTTTAGTTCCACTAATGAAGAAATAGCATTGAAAAGCACTGAATAGAATGTGTGTTGTGGCAACGAGCATGTAATATAATGCATGTGTATAGGCTCCATAAGTTTATATAACTATTAAGTAAGTCTTAACTGCATTTTGAAACAAAGTGCAGTTATCTGTTTAGTCCCCTTCCTGACCTAATCTAATCCGCCCTCCCAGTTGCGGATGTAACAATAGTGAGATTGGTTCACTTGTTAATGTCCAGCACTGTCCTGGTTGTGCTCTGTGTATTACAGCCCCATGGACAAGTCCATTCAGGTGTGACAGGACATCTGATGTTTGTGTGGGCTGGGGGTTGAATTTAGCTCTGAAAGAGGCCTAACTGAAGCACTGCAAATCAAAGAAATTTAAAACTGTGCTGTAGTTTGGTGTGCTGGCAGTTTATGTCCACATTGCAACAAACTTTCCTCTGGATATTCCAGACATCTCCACTATCCCCATTGCTGCCCTTCTACTCCATCTTATCAGCCTTTTATTACCTGACCTGCCTTTGGACAGTTGCTGATGGAACTTTGGTATCTCATCCAATCGCCGTTCTCTACATCTTACCTAAGAGTATGTGGTGCAATAAACATCTGTAAACAATTTCTTTACACAACTGACAGCATTTTAGAGTGAATTTGTTCATTCGGGACCCTTATTGTGGGGTTCCTGCAAATCACATTATGTGTTTTTGTATATTAGATGTTTTGTGGCCAGTGTAGTATTTTGAACACTGATTTCCAGTATATTTGAGAGTAAGAGGGGCTGTAGGGAAAGCAGTGATCTCTAGAAGTCCTTATTACGGTAAGGGCAGCATGGTGGCATAGAGGTTAGCACTCTGGCCTTTGCAGCACTAGGTCCCAGGTTCGACTCTCGGCCAGGACATTAGGTGCATGGAGTTTGCAGGTTCTCCCCGTGTCTCCCCGGGGTACTCCAGTTTCCTCCCACATTCCAAAAGCATGCAGTTAGGGTACTTGGTTTCCCCCCAAAAATTTGTCCTTAGACTATATTAACGACATATAACTGTGTTGGGAACATTAGATTGTGAGCCCCTTTGAGGGACAGCTAGTTACATAACTATGGACTTTGTACAGCGCTGTGTAATATGAGGCAATAGATAAATACTGTGTAATAATAACCTCAATCCCCAAAGACATTTATATCATGTTCAGTCTGATTGTAGCTTCTTGCATGCCTGTGGTCTTCGATCTGACAGCATTTCATCCATTGTATGCTGCGTACCCCTTCAGCCCATGACATCACCATACTTGGAGGTCTCATAAAAAAAGACACTTCTGTTCTGAAGCTATGTGTACACTTGCTGTATAATAGTCACCCGAGCCAAACGGTTGTTCTAGTCTCAGGGGAAAATCTTTCAAGTACAGCAGATTGATAAATGACTGATCAGGAATGACTACTGTTGACTCTTATGGGGGGATCATTCTGCTCACTCGTCATCCTCTCCATAGAACAGAACAGTAATGTGTTACAGCACCTATTCCTCTGCCCCTAGAAACAAACACGAAAAACTGTTTCCAGTGAAAATCCTGTCATGTCCATTGGACATAGGAGGCTTAAGTCCTGCATTCAGTCTCTAAACCTATTGTTTTGACCTTCACCCACCCCCACATGAAGTTCAGGCTGCTCAGGTTGGAGTACAGCTGTATTTTAGGGAGTGTAGATGGTTGCCCCTTCCTGTCTCCCTTCCCCTTTGTGTTGACCTGTAACCCTGGGCCAAGTAGAGTTGTAGATTTGTATGTTGACACAGCTTGATTGCTTTGGGATAATAACCTCAAAAAGTTAAAGCGAGGGGATTGAAGATTTTCATAATAACTCTACAAAGTTGGGAAGCATTTTGATGAGCCTTGGGTAATTACTGCCACCTATTTTGGAAATAGAATTTAATGTGTTCTGAACACTTCTCTACCCAAAAGTCTTGTGTATGTAAAATCTTAAATCAAGCAACAAGTCAAATAAGATCCCTTGTAAATAAAGGACCTATTGGATAAAGCAACCTAACAGACTTTACTGTTCATTACTTTTAACCATGATACGTTTATTGGCATTTCAAACCTTTAAATTGTTCAATTTACAAAACTCTCACGAGCTAAAGGATCCTTTGGTTACAATATGACCTTTACCCTCAGCTGCATCTTTGGAGATTTGTAGGTTGGTAACATTGCTAAAATACACTTTTTCCTGTACTTCAAGTGGAAATACCGGTAAACCCCAAAGAAAAAAATTACTGACTCAGTCCTACAGATCAGTCTATCCATCGCGAGGTTTCTTCCATTGGGTCCCATGTTGTCCTGGCATCAGTCTTTGGCGCCAACATCTTCTCTCCTCCCAGGTTCTTATTCCTACATCACCCGATCTCCGACTGCACGGGCGTGAGATCGGGTGACAGATTGGGGGAAAAACTAGCTGATCTCACTGCGCATGCGTGAGAATGCGTATACAGTTCAGGTGTTCCAAGTTTTTACTGTACTACTTGAGCCTCGGTTTTCTGCATAGTTTCAAGCGTTTTATTACTGAACCCAATCGATCTGCTTATCGTGGCAGCTTTCATGATCTGTGGTGGGTTCAGAGGTTTTTGGTGTTGACCAGAGAAACTTACAAACCTACCTTTTAAAAAAAAAAGTATGCCTGGGTTTGAAGCAGAACTACAGCCAAAAATACAGTAGCCCAATACATTTCTTGCAATTTTTGCAACAAGTTGTGCTTAGCCCATCATCCAACTCCTGTCCTCAGTGTACAGGTTTTTTGGCATCTGCCCTAGCCTGGTATTGAACATGGGAGAAGCCACATTGATCTGCTCTCTATCAGCATGCTTATCAACAAAAGATCCTATTAATAGTTTGTAAGCTTTCCTGAGTTTGGCTTCAAAGTAAATAGTCTTTTGTCACATTTAATAGTGTTAACATTGAACTGATAGGATGTTTTTTTCAAAATGCTTTCAAATTTTGTTTAATTTGAGCTTTTACCAATGTACAATAGTGGTAGCCTTGGTTGCTGCATTGCTGTTGCACAACGTAAGCCTCATTAGGCTAGCTAATTGAAAGCAATGTGCTTCCTGTGCGGTGAATATTTATTGCAACAGTTGTTCTAAAAGTCTAAGGGCAAAACATGTCATATATTGCAGATTACATGTCCCTTACTCTATAATAGCTGCAGTTGTTTTTCCAAATTTTTTTTTTTTTTCTCATTGTTTAAAAAGAATATTTTCCTGTTTCTGGAATGCTACCTTTACTTCATTATTTCTATGCAGGCAGCAATGACTGCTACATAGGCTGAACTGCAGACTTGCCACTGTTTATATTCATTACATAGTGATCTTTTTATGTTGGCAAGAATCAGGCTTGCGCTCATGCTACTCGCATGGAAACCCCCCTTCCAATCATAAGTCAAATGCCATGTGCATCTGTTTTTGAATGAATCCCAAAGCACAAAGCAAATCACTTATTGGAGAAGAACCAATCTGACAGTGCACATTACCAGGCTCTCAAATCGGAAAGCATTACTTCATTGATAGAGCAGTCCATGGGGCTTTTTGCTTTGAGTTCTGTAAGTCTGTACCAGATTATTTGCAAAGCACATTGCTGTGCTTTTTTGCAATAGTTTGGCTGATGTGCAGTCATACCAGTACTTTACCAATGTACATCATAGTGTATAATGAGATGACACTGGTCACAAGAGGAGCCAGTGTTTCTGGCAAGACCAACAGGAACATTTTGTACATTGGGGTAATATCCTAAGCATGTAAAAAAAACAAAAAAAACAAAATACAGCTCCCACATGTAAAGACTGCTAAACTGCAGTTTATTACATTTGTGTTTTAGCAGAGTTAGATCACCTTAGCTTGCTTCTGCTGACCAATTTACCAATCTTGAACTTGAGAAGCTTGCTAAATGTAAAAGTAAAATTAGTAAATTAGGCTAAAGGGTGCAATATCCTAAAAATATATGCCCCCTTGCACCTTAGTGATAGTGCCATGTATTATGCACTCGGACAAATGACAGACCTGTCTGCTTTCCATAGGCAGGTAAAGGATGCTCTTTGGATGTTTTTTTTTTTTTACCATGCCCATATATGCTGTTTAACAAAGCATGTATACCACAGTCCTTGTTCCTAAAAATGTTCACTGTGCCACAGGTGATTGTGTTCACCACACAAATCTAAACACAATAGTTGGGTTTATTACATATGACTTGCTGCACACAGAAGCTTATTCTAAACTAAGTTTTGTTAAGTTCCTTACAACAAATCTTTATTACCAACGTTTAAGATTAAATGTACTTTGATTTTGTTTATACTCCAAAGCAGTGGTCGCCAACCTTTTTGGTTTCACGGACCACTAAAATCACTGGCTTCCCGACCGCACATGCGCGGAGGGCTGGGTGTCACTCAAAGGGAGAGAAACCTCCCCCAGAATGACATCATGACATAACCCCCGCCCACTCTCCCATCGCTGATCTGAGACTGCAATAAGAGTGGGTGGGTTGTGTGCAGGGACACAGCATGCCCACCTCCGGAGCCTGGGAACTGCTTGGGAGACATGGTCCGCGGCACTGGCTGGAGCATCCCACCAGTGGGGTCCTTCTCCAGACCCTGCTTTGGGGTGCACTGACCAGAGCTCTGGACCCCCCAAGTTTTCTCTTGGTCCACCATTGGTTTGAGGACCACCGGCTGGCAACCGGTCTGGTTACAGAACAGGGCATCCTGTGTTGGAGCATCACAATCTGGTGTTGGAGTTTACCCTTCTGGTAGTTTTGTAGGTCTGGTAAAAGCACTTATTGTGCATTATTTTCTTGGGGCAACACATATTCAGATGTCAACTATTTTTCTGATCCTGAATCTGATCAGAAGCCTTGTCCTTCTGTGCAAAAGACACGTAAAAAATCAGAAATAGAAAACTTCAGGACACCATCACACTATTAGTTATTCAACAGTGACTTGGCACCAGACTCTCCTTGTGCCCATGGAGCATGGGTGGCAGAATTGTACCTTTCGCATGTATGCGTGTAGCTTGGGTGGCAGAATTGTACCTTTCGCATGTATGTGTGATAGATATATAGATATATAGATATATAGATATGCACGCACGAACCTCAGTTATCTGACACCCACAGGGAATGTCTGATTCTGGATAAGTGTAGTTTTTCCCAGCCATTCAGCACCAGACTTGACTGGGGGAGACTTGTCATCAGGGTTCCCTTTCCTCAGCCAATCATAGAGTGGAGCTCTGCTGATTGCCGTAGAACCTTGGTTATCCGGAATCATTTTGACAGGTGCAGGTTATCTAAATTCCGGATAACCTGGGTTCTACTTTGTGTGTATATATACATGTACACACACGCCAGGTCACATCTGATGGTAGCAAGTAGATGATCTTGGAAAGCAATCTTTTAAGAATTGAGTTGTGTATGTACATGTTCAGAGCCTATGTATTCTGGTTTTGTTTTAATGTCTATTTTACTTAAATGCAAACATTTAGCCCGAGACTAAAAGTACTTTATTTTTAGGTTCTTTCCGGATGTGCCATAATTGTAAGAGGCCAACCACGTGGAGGCCCGCCACCAGAACGTCAGATCAACCTTAGTAACATTCGTGCTGGTGCATTGGCACGCCGAGCTGCTGCTTCTCAGCAAGATGCAAAGGATGTGCCTGATGAGGTAAGCAAGAACCGTCTACCTGATCGTTTGCTTTGGTTTATTTTTTTATTCTTTCTCTAATCAGGAGTTCATTTTAATGTAGGATAGGTTTGATGCATCAAGTTGGCTTTTGTGTAAAATATATAAAGCAGTTACAGCAGCAGGAGTTAAAAGTAATGTTCATAAAGTTATGTAATTGGAAAATTGTGAAAGGGTTGTTCATTCATTGTTTTCCTTTGTTTTTAGAATTCATGTCCATAAAGCCTAGATAGTTTTTGGTTGTGTGTAACCTGGTCACTAAATACATTTTGAAAAAGCGGGTGTATACATGCAGCATTCTCACCAGAAAACTTTTTCAGCTGGATGGCATGCAATGTACTCCCTGCAAGGTTAGATGTAGCCTTAAAGACAGATATCCATGTGTTTTGCCCCCTCCTCACAAACACACTGGATGTTATGGTTTCTAACCATGGTCCTTTCTGTAGCTCCACCTTTAACCAGGAGGCCATGCAAATCCTTCCACTTGGTTCACCTGACTAAGAGCTTGGGGTGAAACCTAATGAGGTGCATTGGTGACCTTCATTTTGCAATCACAAGCAAACTCCCAAGATGCAGGCCTTACAGCAAAGCACATTTGTATATACATACGCAATACTCTATTCTGCGTAATATGTTGGCGCTATATAAATCCTGTTTAATAATAATAATAATAATAATAATAATAATATCTTTAATGTGTATGTTGTGTGAGCACTAACACAGCGTAACACTGACCAGGGCCTGAATGAACCATTTACATCCCATGTAAGAGATTCTTTCAATTACGCTCACTCTAGCATGCACAATCAATTACATATTGTTCCATTATGACATGATTTGCCATTTCTCACTTAGTATCCAACTTGCTGCTAGGAAACCAAGCCGATTGTTTTGAAGAGCAGTATACCAAGCATCCTTGCTTAGAGAAAGATTGGGCTGTCTGCAAAGGTAGAAGTGTAAACCTGTGTGAGGGGTCCCATTGTAGGCAGATGTGATGTTACAAGAACGGGCACCATGGTACAGGGTGCTGTACAATTAGCATAACAAAACATTTTATGATGGCACAATGTAATTTTGTATACTAGTAATTTTTTGGCTAAGGTTCATCCATCCTATTTTCGAAATATAAAAGCAAATTTTAGGCTTATACTCAATGTGCTGCTTCCCCCACCTCTTAGATTGTAAGCTCTGGGCCGGGTTCTCTTCCTTATTGGTGTCACTGTCTGTAACTGTCATTTGCAACCCCTAATAATGTACAGTGCTGCATAATCTGTTGCCACTATAAAAATACTGTTTAATACTAAATGCATAGACTGGTATATGGTAGCTAGTTCTGCATGGGTATTTAGGCAACTCCTTCCCTGGTTTTGGTCTTCCCATAGGATAATTGCAGAATTCCTGTTTCTAGAACTGGTGCTGCTAATTTGACTTTTTTGAAAAGTGTTGAAAATACAAAGTAAAAGTGTTGAAAATACAAAGTAAACCAAAAAAAAACACGACTTAGAGTTTAAGCTTTCTTAAGCTTTTTTGGGGTTATTGAAATGCTAATGCCATCTACTGGCAGTCTAAGGAATTGACCTATACTTTTGGGGCCCCTTTTGCTGACTATCTAACTTCTTACACAGGAATGCAGCCTGTTTGAAATTATGCTTTGTAGAGTCCTTGATTAGAAGAGAAACAATTGTTGCTTATTAGTGCAGTTGGTTTTCTATACAATTGTAGGCATTCTGCATTGATAAATCTTCAGTATCACTACTGCCAGTACTGCCTAGTTGGCTTTATTGCCTCTTTTCCGAAGATCATTTTAACAGAATACAGAGTGTTGGAAATTTTAAGTGGGGACATTTTTCATGCCAATTTTCCACGCCATATTTTACCAAAGAGTGTAAGTGTAATTAATTCAATGAGCTAAACTTTTGTTTATTCGGTAATTACCACAGATAAATTCTTAACTAAAAAACTAAACTAAGTTATTGATGTAAAAGGCCTCAATAAAAAAATTTCAACCTACATTTTAACGTAGACAACCTCACCCTATGCAAGTCATGCCTCTGGTATCTTATAGTTGTGAAATAAGAGAATAACTAGAATTCTACAACAGTGCAATACCTGGATCAGCCAGTTTTCAATTAGTGGGAGCCAATAAAATAACTTCCAGGTTTTTGAACCACTGGCTTTAACAACCTTGGCTAAAAGACAAACAGATGCTATATCTACATCAAGCATCAGAAAACAAGCAATTTAAATTGACTGAAATCAAATGTACCAATACACTTCCTAAAACATCGCTATATTTAGGTGAAATGTTCACCTGATGTGAACACCTTAGGGAGTCTGCCTTGGCTTCAGGTACCCTCAGTGGTTCCTCTTTCATACATCAGTAGAGATGTAGGGGTTGGCAGAAGGAGTCTCTGAGCACTTTAGTGACAGTTACAAAGTTACAAACCTCCAGTGTCTCTGATTTTTCGACAGTTTAGAAAGATGTGCCGGTCTATGCACAGGTTTACCTAGGTTTACTCTGTTCCACACATTTTTTTTAAGTTGAAGATTATCTAAATCTAAAAGTTACTTAAAAGGAGTGGATAATATTAAAAAACAATTTTTGGCTGGTTGTCCCTTTGTCTTCTCCAAAAGCTAAAGATCTTACCAGCATCCCCCCCCCTATTTTTTTTAGGTAAAACTGTAAAAGTTTTTTTCACACTAGTTTCCCAGTAATAACTTGGGCCCCAGTGAAGCACAAACCAACAAAAAATAATTGATATACTGGTGAGTTACTAATAAGTTGTACTAAAAGGTTAACAGTCTGACCTAACCAAATCTGTATTTTATATACATTTCAGCCTTGGGCATTTCCAGCTCGTGAGTTCCTGAGGAAAAAGCTGATCGGAAAAGAGGTCTGTTTTGTTGTAGAATACAAAACTCCTCAAGGAAGAGAATACGGAATGGTGTATTTGGGCAAAGGTACGTAAATAAAAATGCATTTCTCTATCGTAAAAATCAGTTACTCTTAATTTCTGATTTCTCTAAACTGTTTAGGCTTACATAAAAAAAGTGGTGTGTCCGACAGGCTGAGATTTAGTGGTTTAAAACTAAAGTGATCTGTGGAGTAGGGAATGGTTGTAGCCCGTCTTGTTTTTTTTTTTCTTTCTTGTGAGGCTGACTGTGACAAATGTAATTGTAAAATGTAATTGTCCCCAGTATAGCAAAAGATAAAGGGAAATCTGTAAACATGGACACTTGGCCTGGAGGTAGCTGTATAAAAGGGTGGGGAGGGTGTGGAAATTTTCCCTTTTAGTTAGAGATGAAGACAATAAAAAAATCCTCACCAGATCTTATCAGATAGAAATGATGGGTCAGAGGTAAGTGCTCTGGCCTTTGCAGCACTGGATCCCAGGTTTGAATGTATACATGGAGTTTGCATGTTCTCAGTGCTGTGTAAGTTTCCCCCGGGTACTCTAATTTTCCTCCCACATTCCAAAAACATGCAGTTACTTTAATTGGCTTCCCCACAAAATTGACCTAAGACTGTGTAATTAAAGTATAACCATGGTAGGAGCATTAGATTGTGAGCTTTGAGACAGCTAGTGACATGACTATGGACTTTATAAAGCTATGTGTAATATAAGGGTGCTATATAAATGCTTGTTAATAAAAATGTTTAGGCTAAATACATTATTACAGTATGAAGTGCATCTAAACCTAAAGTTTATTTTGGACATTTTTAAATGCTTTAGGAAGTCAAGTGACAACTAGAGGAAATATTTTAATTTACTCGAACACCTAGGCTACCTAATAATTTACTTGATGACAACTGTTTGTTTCAGATACATCAGGGGAGAATATTGCAGAGTCACTTGTTTCAGAAGGATTGGCATCTCGTCGTGAAGGAGTACGAGCCACAACGTAAGTGCAATTTTTGGTAAATGGTGAATTCCCCTTTGTAACAGACTAGAATTAGGTGTTCATGTTTTAGCTTTTAAGCGTCCGTGTTGTACAAGGGTTATTAGACCCTGGTCATATTGGCTAAAGTGTATTAAACAAGCAATATAGACAATTAGACCTTAGAAAATGAATATATACTGCACAAATTCTTTGACATGACAAATACTGTCCTGTCTTGCTTTGTTGAAGTAGAAGAACAAAGGTGTTCTTGGGAAGAGTAAGGACGTTGCACATGACATTCTATAGCAGATTATTAGCATTGGCTTTAAGTATAAGTAAATAAAATAAGCATTCTCACTGTTATGCTGCACACATTTTGCAGACCATGTAATCAACAAAATGTCTTGTATTCGTGCTGCAAGTACACAAATGTTTTAAAAACAAACTGTTACATGTGCTTTTTTGCATATGTGATGTAGTCAGAGAAGGAGTCATTGCTGTTTGCACGGGTCAGTAACAGTGTGATAGAATGGGGATCTGTATAGTGTATATTGCACAAATCCGAGAACAGTCAACACATGCCTCAATGTCATTAATGTCCCACTCGTCTTTCTTGAAGTCTTTTCACTGGCATATCTAGCTTTCCCTTCAGTTTTCATTTTGCCATGTCCTGCACTGCTGTTGGTACCGTGTTTCCCCGATTTTAGGACATCCCCATTAAGTAAGCCACCCCCGATTTTTAAAAAAATAATTAAAATAAGACACCCGTTTATAAGACGGCTCCGGGTATCTGATCCTGCGTGTGTGTCTCTGATGCTGGCTGCAGCGTGTGTGTCTCTGATGCTGGCTGCAGCGTGTGTGTCTCTGATGCTGGCTGCAGCGTGTGTGTCTCTGGGTAAGAAGGGTGAGGACTGCAGTACTGAGAACTGTGACATGTATATTTTTTACTGCACAAACTCCTTAATAGCTTTTCAAAAAAGGTTTTTTATTAAATGACTGCACAACATTTCGGCACTTTATAAATATTTTAATATACCTGACCCTTTTGATAGTAGACATTGTTGTCTTAGAGTTGTAATATTTATCTAAGCGTGCAAGGTAGCTCCACTTGTGCGGCTCAGTATTAAAAAATGTATGGTCTTTGCTTACACCCTATACAGCTGCTCTTGGAGGTTTTTAAGTCTGAAACATTTCTGCAATGAAGTGTGTAGTGAGTGGTAGCATACATTCAAAGGGAATTGGCTGCTTTAATGCAATGCACAGGAATGGTTAAAGTCTAAATGGGCCCTTGCAATATTGTATTTGTTCCAGCCTTGACTAATTCTAAAAAATTTCAGTTCTAAGGCAGTTGAAACTTCCTGCCATTTTCAGTCTGAAGTAATATGCTCACCATTGTGTGGCTAGTAACTTGTAAACCTAGCCTGTGCTTTTGTGTATATCAATGCCATATTTTTGCCTGTTTGGTTAGTTAGAATTGCTGCTTTGTATACTGGTTCTGACACTCCATTGGAGAGCTTTCTCATTTCCAGGAGAGCAGGAATTGAGGTCAACCCAAAAAGCATCACAAAAATAAACTGATTTTACCTAAATAGGGGAAGCATAGAACCCCCATCAGATTTTTGTGTGATTTCCTCATTTCCTTTCTGGTATGATGTGATCTGGAATCAAGGGGAAAACTTGTATACCCTGTATAGCTTTAAAAACAATATCCTTGCCCATTTTATCCATAAATAGGTTAAAATTGACACACTTTCAAACTATATTTCTCTTCTATTTATTGGATCGGATGAGTACAATAATAATTTAACAATGTAGTATGGGTGAAAACGGTTTTACTACTAAACATGTTTGACCTAAAAGTATTCTGGATGTCCTGTACTTTAGGAACTTGTCCTACTCTATGTAGTTACATGTCATATTTACAAGGCATTACACTGCCCTCTTGTGGCATAAACTGGAGTGCGTTCGTATGCTGCCGAGTGCAATCTTTCAAAACCCCTGAAATGCTCATCATTAACCTCCAAGACAGATTTGGAGAACTTGATACTGGAATTGACAAATGACCATTAAAGGTAATACTGTGTATCATACTAGTAGAACTTTCTGAAGCGTCAAGCCCTGAACTAAATCCAGTAACATAAATAAGCATATATTTAGATAGATTAACTATTTTTTAAAGCATTTTTTCTCCTTTTGTATTTCAATATTTTTATTAAAGTTTTGACATTTACAAACACAAATTTGTCCAATAAAAACAATAAGAACAATAATATAACATGAAACCGAACACAGTGCGTGTGCGTGCACATACATTTAAGCATTTTTCACTGCAAACATTGCCCAAGCAAAATTATTTACCGCATCTAAGCATACATAATGTGGAAGCAATTTAGAATCGGACGAATATGTACCATAGCAAACAAAAAGAAATATTAGTGAGAAGAAAGAATACCGCGTTTGAATAGTGAGTGAACTTGTCTCATGTCCTAGTTATACAACAGAGAAAGTAACAAACATAAAATAAAAAAAGGAGAAAAAGAAACAAAAAATAATAAAGACCACAAGGGAGGGGAAAAGGGAAGGTAGAGGAAGTTGAAACGGCACACATCGTTAATGCAACATGTCCAAGGGTAAGTCAGCATAGGCCAATATCTATGTATTATTAGATCCAAGGTTCCCATATATCATCAAATTTGTCTAAAGAGTTCCTTAGGGGATGAGTTAGTCTATCGTTAACCATAATCCAATTCAATTTGGTGAAAATAGGATCCAGAGATATTGAGGGTGACTGCCAAGCTTTGGCCTGCGAAATTCTGCCCGCCAGTAATATCAATCCAACCAGTTTCATTGTGGGTCTAGAAAGGGACACCTCGAGCTTACTAAATAGAGCTGCCTCCACTGTACTACAAATCACTTGCTGTAAAATTTTTGAGATCAGACTGAATACCTCGTCCCAAAATGCCCTGGCTTTTGGACATGACCACCAGATATGCAACATGGAGCCCCTAGAATCACAGCCTCGGAAACAAGGGAGAGGTTGAGGGGAACATTTTCGCTAGTCTAGCTGGGGTGAGATACCATCTAAGTGCTACCTTGTAATTGGCTTCCACCACCGCAGAATTCAAGGAGACCTTGGAAAGGGAGTATACCATCTCCCACCACTCTTCCAATTCCCATGTGTTGCCCAGTTCTGATTGCCAGTCCCGCATATATTGCAGTTTGCTGGTAGGGGCAGCTAAGGCTGAGTAAATCACAGAAGTTTGCCCTTTGGTGGAAGCTATGGAGGAACGCGTGCTTTCAAAAGTAGAGGAGCGCATGGGTCTTGGGGCCTCTTTAATTATTATGTTGATGAATGAAGTCAATTGTCTATAGCGGAAATGTTCTGCTGGAGGAATTTCAAATTTACTAGTCAAATAGTCCCAAACACTGCACGAATATCCAACAGATCTTTCACCCCTCTAAAGCCCTTGGAGATCCACCAGTTAAAATTAGCTGGACATAAGCCCGGCGGAAAAACCGGCTTATGCCAGAGTGGGGTTAGAGGTTTATGAGGTGAGGATAGTGTCGGGTGATTGCTAAATTTATCCCATAACTGAATGGAATGAGATAGAGCCGGGCACTTCAAGGTTCCTCGCATACTTTTTCTGCGCCACATAAGAGATTCTATGAAGCCCCCCTATAAAGACCATTGTAAGTAGGAGTCAGCTGGATACCTAAATACCGAATGGACTCCATGTGCCAGCTGAAATCAAATGTCTCCCGTATCCCTTTTAGTGTCTCAGTGGGAATATTTATGTTGAGGGCCTGAGATTTAGATTTGTTTACCCTTAGGCCTGAGCATAAAGAAAATCCATCCAGACGTTTCATTAGGTTGGGCAAGGTAGTGATTGGGGAGGTGACAAACATCAATATATCGTCAGCAAAGAGGGCTCATTTATGTTCGGTCTGGCTACAGCTAATCCCTTTAATGTTAGGATTCATTCGCATTGCGATTGCAAGGGGCTCGATTGCTAGTGCAAACAGAAGTGGCGAGAGCGGACATCCCTGTCTGGTCCCCCTGTTAATCTGGATAGCTTTGGGAAAAAAATCCTCCTAGTGTTATTTTCGCCTCTGGGGAGTCATACAAAGCCAGCAGCAGATTAGTAAAGTGGGCCCCAAAGTCCATCTTAGAGAGAATCTTTTGGAGATCGAGAGAAAGCAACATAGCCTGACGTGGAAGGCCCCCATCCCAGTTAGAGTTAACTACTGAAATGAGATCTATTGCCCTTCTCGTTTGATCCGGTGCCTGTCTGTGTTGCATAAAGCCCACCTGATCCGGATGGATATACGCTCCAAAAAAGAGCCCAGCCGGATTGACATGGTCTTCGTCAGAATTTTAAGGTCACAATTAATCAGATGGGCCTGTAATTGGCCACTTCAGTAGCATCCTTACCTGGCTTAGGGATCACACTAATAAACGCTCTATTGGTGTCACCCAAAAGAGGGTGCCCCCCAAATAATTAAAATAACCGATCAAATGCGGCGCCAAGACAGGGCTAAACGTTTTGTAGTACAAATTGGGAAAAACCATCCGGGCCAGGTGAACTTCCCAATTTGAGAAATCTAAGGACCCCATTCAAATCCTCAACTGTGAATGGTCGTTCCAGGATTGCCTTATGTTTGGGCTGCCGTTTAGGTAGGTCAAGCTTACTGAGAAAACCCTTCAATGTTCACTTTGGAAATTGAGTCTTCAGAACTGTATAGACGACCATAGAAATCCTCGAAAGCTGCCAAATTTCTTTTTGGGTTTTGCGATAGCCTACCATCATTGACCTTAATTTTGGGGAGCGCATGGGTCTTTGGTCTGGGGTTGAGTTTATTAACAGCTTGCCTGGTTTATCACTCCACAGGTAAAATTTGTGGGCTGACCAGCAAATCGATTTTTCTGCCCTAGTTGTGAGAAATAAATTAAGTTCGGTACGTTTGGCCTCCAGCTGAGATTTCAGCACGGACTGGGGGTCATTTTTATGTTGCAACTGTAACTGGTGGTATTCTTGGAGGCGGGTATCAATCAGTTTGTTATGGGCCCTCTTACGTGACGCCCCCATTTTGATCAACTCCCCCCGAATGCACGCCTTATGAGCATCCCAATTATTAGCTGGGTATGTGTCGCTCGCAACATTAATCTGGAAATAATTACTTAGCAGTGAATCTATCTCCCCTTTTACCAATGTATCTGAAACAAAGCTTTCGTTAAATCTCCAGCGAAATCCGGTGTGAGGCCGGTTAAAACCCGTCAGATACAATGCTAATGGGTCATGATCTGACCAGGGCGTTGACAGAATCTGGGCCCCTAGTACATCTTTTTTTCTCCTTTTGGCTAGTGATGGTGCCAGCAACCATTTCAATCCTGGGCTGACAACTCTGGCATATTATATCTATGGGAGACGAGTTTTTACTTTAAAACATGAAATGTAGAAAACTTCCCTCTTACCATTTAACGTAAGGGATGTGTTCTGTAGTCCAGAAAATGTAAACAATGCGAACTGATAAATGTAGCAGAGACAAAACACAGGATTCACAAGACTTAAATGGACAAAATCCTTTCTGCCCTTATGGAACCTTTTTTAAAGTATTTTGTTTTTACCAAGTTCAGAGTATGGTGAACAAAGGGCAGTTAAACTTAACAGGAAATTTCATTTCAGGAACATTTTAAACAGTAAATGAAAGGTATTAGAGAATATAAAAAGGCTAAATAGAGGAAGAGCAGCAGGGAATATTATGACAATACAAGACCAGCAATAATCTATTGATAAATTAAAGGTCCCACCTGGATGGAGCCCCTGTCACTGTGTTCAGCTTTACCAGCTTCCCCATTTCTGTATTGGCTGAACACAATGACAGGAGCTCTGGACGGAGTCCTGCGTTGTGTATCTGTGTTTGGCCGCTCCAGCTGGCAGGCTGACTGGTTTGGCTGAACACGAGTCAACACTGCAGGTCTCTGCCAAGGAGAGCCTGAGCTTTACCTGTTGGTTGAGAGCGTAAATGTGAAAATGTCATATGGTTTTTGTGTTCACATTTCTTTTTCTAGTATTGTTTAACTTACTTATAAAACAAAGTAATGGTCTCTGTAGTAACCAATTTACCGTATTTTTCGGACCATAAGACGCACCGGACCATAAGACGCACCAGTTTTTAGAGAAGGGAAATAAAGAAAAAAAAGATTCTGAAACAAATAGTGTCCTAAAATATTTTATGTGCATTACACATACAAACACATGTAATCAACCCTGTAAAGTAAACAGCAGCATTTAGAACCATTATTAACAAATAGTCAGCAAAAGACAAAATTACTGCCATTGATTGTCCCCTTCTGATCACTATATGCAATGATTGTCCCTATCTGATCACTCTATGCAATGACTGTCCCCTTCTGATCACTATATGCAATGACTGTCCCCTTCTGATCACTATATGCAATGATTGTCCCCATCTGATCACTCTATGCAATGACTGTCCCCTTCTGATCACTCCATGCCATTGATTGTCCCCTTCTGATCACTATATGCAATGATTGTCCCTATCTTATCACCTATGCAATGACTGTCCCCTTCTGATCACTCTATGCCATTGATTGTCCCCTTCTGTTCACTTACCGGTAATTAAGTGTAGGGATCTCCGTTAGGGCAGGGATCAGCAGCTTGCTTCCTGGTGCAGAATGCCGGCTGTTACTTTCAGTTTCATTCTGCACTGCAAGCAGGAGCAGGCACGTGCTGCACAGCCAGCATCAAGGAGACACACACACACACAGGAGAGGAGCACGCAGGAGAGGAACACAGTAAGAAACTTTTTTTTTAACAGCCTATGTGTAGGCTGTATTTGGACCATAAGACGCAGGGACTTTTTTCCCCCACTTCTGGGGGAAAAAAAGTGCGTCTTATGGTCAGAAAAATACGGTAATCCACCTCTTCGAAGCTTCTGTTAAAAGAAAAAGGAATGAGTGATCATGGCTTAAATTGTTGGTTGAAATGATACTTTCTCCCCTTTAAGCAACACTAGAAAATGGCACTTGGAAACTTTCATAAATTCAACTAGATTGCAGTAACTCCACTTTTACATTACTGCCTATTCAGTTTGCCCAACGATTATTTTGATGGACATCACTATGCAGATGGCATTGAGCTGTAATGATCTGCAGAGATTCTCAGCAGGCAGTTTGCTCCTGGAGCAGCTTGTCTGAGGGAAAGCTGTTCGGTACACATACTAATGTATTTATCTAATTGGCTATCTTAGGTAAAATCTAACTGAACAGATCACAATCTTCTCCAGTGTGAATTAAGATCCAGCTCCAGATTCCTGAATATAAAAAAAAGTTTGGAATTCAGATCTTGGTGACTTTTTATTACCAGCTTTTCCTTTCTAACAAAACAAAATATTTTTGTTTAAACGTCTGTAAAAATAAACATTTAGCATTTCTACACATTTTGGAGCTCAGTACCCAACCCTGCTGTCAAAGTCTGAGCAATACTTGGCTTATTTCATTCTGGTTCTTTTATAAATAGGCCTCCTCCTTGGGTAGCTCATCTTTTGGGTGAAATTTTAATCTGTAGAGACCTAAAATGGCTTAGCCGCTCTACCTCTCGACTGTGCATTAAAACTTGTATAGCCAGCAGCTGCAGTCCTGTCCCAGATTCTTTCTTGTCCATTCATAAATGTACGTTAGGTACATAAAGATTTTTTTGTTAGTCATTACATACCTTATTTTACCTGGTTACACTGAGTTTCTCTGCTTCTCTATGCAAGTATTTAGGCCAAGCAGGATGCTTCCTTGGAAATATTAGATCCCTGTCTTCTAGTAGAGCCATTACTTTTAATGCTACCAGCCATCTAACTCTTTGGTCAAGGTGGACAAATATCTGATTGTCTTTGAGCAGATGATGATCTTAAGAAATAGTTTTTTTTGTAGACAAGCTACTTTGGGATGCCGACTGCCCTAGGCTACTACATGTTATGCAGAGCCTCCGAAATAAAAGGCAAATTACAATGAAAGGGTGTGGATAGAGAATGCTCTGTCGTTTAGCCCAGAAGCAAGGCTTACTTATGTGACTAGCTGATGTAACTTGTGTAGGAAGCTTGGTGTGCAGTGAGTAAAGCTGAACTGACTAAAGCTGATACACTTCAAAGTGTATCAGATCCAAATAGTCGATATACAGAAGCTTTGCCAAAGCTTGCATCTGGTAGCTACAACTGGTGAACTGTGAAATATACCTCCATCCAGAGGGGAGCTTGTTGTCCTTGTTTTAGGCCAACCATCCTTGCCTATCCCGGTATTCATCAATACTGTTCTTTGCTGATGAGATACCAACTCCTGCAATACCAGCTGTGCAAGCAAAAGGGGTCAATGTACATTTACAACCAGGAAGCACATGAAAGCTCCTAAATGTGCAGCATCGGATACAGTAAATTTGTGCATATGTAAATACTGTATATATTCACATGTAAACTGATCTGAATATAAAAGTTTCCCCATTACCTGGGAAAGACAGGAAAGATACATTGACTCATGTTTTATCCTCTGACACACAATGTGGTTGTTAATGCTGCAATTCAAAATGTTAATAAAAATGCCAATAAAATTTACAAGTATATCCTTGGTGTGTTATTTTTAAAACATTTATTCAAATGGGCAGAAGAGTAAATTGTACCCAGTATATCCTTGGTGTGTTATTTTTAAAACATTTATTCAAATGGGCAGAAGAGTAAATTGTACCCATTAAAGGCTTTGCTCCAGTCACGGGGCTGTCCCCAGGGGAGCTCACAATGTAATATCCCCAACATAGTCTGATGTCACTAAGATGATTTTCAATAAAAATGCCCATCAGATAACACCAATCTGTACAGCAGAGCTCAAACTGTGAAGGGGAGAAGCATAACAGGGGGCAGTTCTGCTGTGTTGCATGGCACAGGTACCAAACAAAGCAACATACTGCCAGGAGGAGAGATCGGGGTGAGTTTTCTTCAGTCAGCTGCAATTATATAGTGGGTTTAATAGGCAGAAAACAATTTACATACCTCTATATTGGCAGTGGAGGTAAAAAAAAGCCTCTCCTTCATGGAATTTTATGCAGAACTTTTCCCAAAAGTCCCCTGTGTGCTCAGCAAAGTTACTGTCAAGTATCTGTGCGCTCCAGCACTGCTGCAAAGGTGGAAGGCAGCCCATCACCTGGCCTTGACTTATATTAATATCATTTATCTAGTTAAACTTGTACTATTAGGAGTTTATACTTATGTTTAGATTCTTGTCACTATTCATATAATGCTTTACTATAAAGTTATATACACAGTTATATACAAGGACACCTTGACATCTTTACCCAAACACCAGGTAGTATGTTGTACCTCATTATTACCCTAAATACGATTTGTATGTATTCATGTGTGGAAGCTGCATTCTAGCCTGGACTTAGCTATACAATCATTTATTTATTTATCCGCCTTTGTAAACACTGCAAAGTTTGTAATTTGGCTTCCCAGCAGTGCAGATTGTGGGCCTGTAAAATGGTACTCAGGCTTCTTTACTTACCCAGCAGACATGTCACTGTCTTTGACATCAGCATCCCCAAACACCATGGTGGTATTCCTAGCTAGCACCAGAACAGCTCCTGCTTTATGGTGATCTGCAGGTGTCTCCCTCTTATGGCTCTGATGTGTAATTACAGCCATCCTGATATTTGACAAGTGCAGTTGAATAAACAAATTGACAGCCCTCCTCATTTACCGTCTCTGCTAAATCTGCGCATAAACATATATCCTAATAGGTAAGTTAGCTGCTCATTAAGCTGCTTAAATTAACTAAAGATGTAGGACAAAGCCTGTCAATAAATAACATGGTACAAGTATATTCTGTTGCCTATATGTTTACTGTATTGCCATGTACCAATAGGTCAAAATCTTAATAAACACTGAAAACAGTTCACCATAACCCAAAGTTTCAAAATGTATAAAACTCAAAAGCAGCTCCTACTGTGTGTTGTAAAACGTCAGAGCTGTCAAAAAGTATTATATATAAATCAAATTGTAATTATTCCAGACCTAATTCAAGATGAGAATTGAAACCTTCCCAGTGCAACCCACACCTGGGTTCATTCTGAAGACTGTACAAGAACTCACCCACACAGACAAATATAGAGCCACTCGGGTGTGTGTAAAACTAGCAAATGGAAGAGATAGACTTGGGCAGGGCCTGCATACAAAACGGTACAAAAAAGTTCACAAATACACTTTCAAGCTAGCCAAAAAAAAGGTCAGAGGTTTTTTTTGCATACCTTTGCAAGTATCAGAGCTGCCTTGATAGGACTGTGGAATCCACATATAAGTGTGATCTCAACCAGGTTTCCCAACTATGGTACGCCTATAACAATACCTCAGAATAGGCTTACCTGCAGAGTTGGCACCTTCAATAAAAGAGGGGCATACATAAAAATCTACTATGCTTTCACACTTCAGTGTGTGTGCACCAAATTCAAATGGCAGCTGCCCTGTTTTGTTTAAAGCTGGCAAAGCATCCATCAAAGACCCCTCTTAAACCCTGTACATAAAATTAAATTTCTGATGCTTGAACCTGTTTTCAGTGACAGGAGAATGAATAAACACTGTGCACACAGCACTGTTCTGTTCAGTGCTGAGAGGGCAGGACTAGTAAGTGGCACCCCACTTTACTTGCATACTTCAGAAAACCTGACCTTTGGTCTGCCAGGTCAGATTGTTTATTGACATTGGGAGACCGCTGTACACATTCTACATTTTGTCTGAGGCCATCAACTGTTTCTCAGGCAACATTTTAGTGTGTGTACATAGTTTTATAGAGTTGGCCATAAAGACTTGAGAGGGTAAAGCTGCGTACACACTTCCAATTTTTATCGTTGGAAATGAACAACGAACGAACGATCGATTGGACAAAAATCGTTCGTAAAAAAAGTAACCAATGACGCCGACGAACGAGGACAGTCGTTGGAAATAAATGACCGGACCGGCGGATCGGATTGGACGACGATCGTTGACCATCTATCGTGTGTACGGTCGTTCAGTTATCGTCCATGGTCTGAGCATGCGCGGTGAACGAACGTTCGCTCACTTCCCTGTGGTGCACGTCACTTCCTGTATCGTTCAAACGATCGCATCTATCGTGTGTACAATATCTGCGAACGATCATGTCGTTATCTGTATGTACAGGATCGGTGCTATACGATCGTTCGCAGATATCGTGCAGGATTGTTCGTCGTTCGCTTACCAACGATAATAATTGGAAGTGTGTACGTAGCTTTAGAGACCATAGTTCACTGCATGAACACAATCTGCAAAAAATGAACTCCATCGGCTACCCACAAAATGTTCAGGCACTGAGCCAGTATATATCATATACATTATATGCACTTGCAAAGCTTTCACCACTTTTGGAAACCTTGCTGTGTAATACAGAACTTGGCTCTGTTTGTGTTGGCACGTTTATTACCATATTTGGAAACTTTGTTAAAAATGCTTCCCCCTTTCTAGTATTTTAGTCTCTTGGGTCATAAATAACCATGCAATTCTATCTTTTTCAGAATTTCCAGGTAACCATTTTTCTAGGATTTATTTTTCTTATCTATTTTCCCAGTAGACAAGTGAGTAGTATCTCCGGTTTTAAGCTAATATTGGGCAGGAATCATGAATGACACTATTTTATTTTTTTTTTTTTTAAATCAACATTGATAATTAGGCTTAGTGCTCCTTGTGGCAATGCTAGTAATTGGGCCAGGGAAAGTATATACTTTTTTTAAATGAAAATCCAAGTAATAGGCAGAATAGTCTACACATCAAAACTATGCTTACGAACTACTGATAGAGGGTAGGTCAGGAGAGTCCAACTCTAGCTCTTGAGGCTCTTACAGGCCAGGATTTACATAGAAAGTAATTTTCTGACTTAGTTTATTTTGTACAGTATGGTTTACAATGTTGTGGAAAAACTAAGCGTATGTGTATCCTGGCTTATGAACATTAAATTACACTCCCTTGGGCTAGACGTACACATATGTAGCTGATTTGTTTTTCTTGTGCCCCAAACGTTCTTGAAGTAGACAACTATGACCTACTTTTAAAGGTACTGTTGCATTGATGCTATTTTTATTTTTACCCCAGCAAGTCCCTCAAACACTGGTTTGATGCTGCCATCAAAGTTTCCAAATTGGCTTTCTGTGGGTTAACAATAGAGCTTTTTTCCCTGAGTTCAGAGCTACATTGCTACCTATGTGGGCAGTGTGTGTTTTTCACTATATTGAAATGGGAAAACGTTGCTGGGGCTATGGCTACCAGTGTTGTCAACTACAGATTCAGAAGCCAGGAAACTTTCAAAAAGCATTTGGCTTTATCTAGCTCTACTTCCTTCTGAATTTGCAGCCCTGCCATTTTAAGCCTATACACAAATGATTTGGCTCACTCCTAACCAAACTTTTTAATTGTAGATTTATGTCTGGGTGAATGTAATTTTCTACCTTGTAAAAATGTATTTTATAAAAATTACTTTTCTTTGTTTTTGCAGTCCTGAGCAGAACAGGCTGGCAGAACTTGAAGAGCAAGCAAGAGCTGCAAAGAAAGGTGTATGGAGTGAAGGAACAGGTTCTCACACCATCCGAGAACTTAAATACACAATTGAAAACACCAGGCATTTTGTGGACTCGATGCATCAGAAACCAGTAAATGGTAAGGGTTAAAAAGGATTATGCCTAACCATTCTTGCAAAAACCACACCAAGGCTTTTATATGTGGGAAAAAAACACAGTAAAAATCTTGTTACCTGAAGCAACCACTCACAATCCCTGTTTCTTCTTTAATCTTTACCTGTGTTAAAAGTTGAAATTGGTTGCTTTAGGTCACAGGAATTGATTGCAGTATCTGTTTTCATTCATATAAAATATTTGGCGTTTACCTTAGACTTTTAGAGTTTCCTCTTTGATGCTTATTTTAGGTTCTTCAGATGACTGGCTTCATTGTGTCTAGGTAGCCTGGATTAAGACCCATGTTCAATGTTTTGAAGTGCCAAGATAAAAATAAGCTTTACCTAATCCTCTGAGCCTTAGCATAGCATTGCCTGTAGCTATGAGACCACACGCATTTAAACGCTGAGCACTTAAAAGCTTTCAGTGGTAGCCTGCCTGTTTTCTGAGAATTGTAGATAGGGAGCCTGTATACATCAATTTATTATTATTATTATTATTATTATTATTGTTATACAATTTTCAGCTATGGTATTTCTTAGCAGCATGAGTATTTAAATAATGGGTTTGGTAAAATTTACAGGTAAATTTTTTTTTAATTTTTTTATATAAATACTGGCCTTCAGACATTGAAGCCTTGAATGTCATACCATGGAGCAGCACCCTTATCCAACAAAGTAGTATATTGATCCAACAAAGCATGGTGTTCAGGGCACCTTTATAAATAGGCTATTCAATAAGGATGAGTTCTTTTAGTTTTGGAATACTAAAGTGTTTTGGTGGGCCAATTTATCTGTCATCTAGTTTTAAATGTAACTAATTACCTTTTAATAATTAACTTTGTGTTGCAGCTATTATTGAGCATGTCCGTGATGGTAGTGTGGTCAGAGCGCTGCTTCTTCCTGACTATTACCTGGTGACTGTTATGCTTTCTGGAATTAAGGTATGGCACCCTAAAGTTGGATATTGAACTTTAGTTTTGCAGTGACACATTATCTTAAAACTTTAACTTAAGTTCAGCTGTTGCCCAAAATAGCTAAGTAACCTATATTTCTATCTTAGCTTTGACATATACTTAAACTGGCATCGCTTGTACAATAATAGTCCTTGGCTTTCGCGTATACATGCTTTTTTTATTGTTTAAAGTAGATTTCTCTCCCAACGCCTGCCTGTATTTTGTATACAGGTGGGACAAAGTGAGGAAAAATATATAGGGTCTTAGGCAATCCTAAAGTTCTGTTGGAAATAACTTCCCCTATTTGACCAAAGTTGATAAAAAAAGTTTTTTTTTTTCTGCTTGGGTGTAATCTTGAATAATTTTATTGTCTGTTTGTAGTGCCCAACATTTAAGCGGGAACCTGATGGTACAGAAAGCCCTGAACCTTTTGCTGCTGAAGCAAAATTTTTTACTGAGTCACGTTTGCTGCAGAGAGATGTGCAAATTATCCTGGAGAGCAGCCACAACCAGAATATCCTAGGCACCATTTTGCATCCAGTACGTATTGGCATTTACTAGCATAAATACTAGAAGATGTTAATGGGTAAATACCTCTAAACTGTTATCATCCCAGCTCAGATTATTTCATTTAAAACTGAAATATTCTTTTATTTTAGAATGGAAACATCACAGAACTGCTTTTAAAGGAAGGTTTTGCTCGTTGTGTGGACTGGTCTATCGCAGTGTATACCCAGGGATCTGAAAAGCTTCGGGCTGCCGAGCGGTAAGTTTGCAGGCTGTATGAAGTTGGAGTTGAGCTTTTAATGGAAGTTTTGGTTTATTCTGCCAATGTTGATTCAAGGAATATTTTTAGACCTTTACCAGACAATTTTACCATGCCAATGGGCCACAATGTGACCACAATCAGTGAGTTTGGTTTACTGTAATATAGCAGGGCTGTTCTGTCTAAATAAAACTCCCCTCTACTACTCACCATAGAATGATTAGTTGCAACTGGTTTACTTTGAGGATTTTTCAGAATGTGGGATTTATCAAATAGACAGGGATAGCATTTAGCTAGGCCAAAATGGGTTGCAGGCAGCCTACCTTATTTTGAACTAAGTCTTTCATGTCAAAATGTTCAGCTAATTCCCTAGATGACAAACAAGTGCAGTTGTGTCTACTGTAAAAGTTTCAACCGAGGCAAGGTTTTTAAAGCTAGTTCTGCAATGTTTTTAATACAAAAAGTCTCATTTTGAAATGAAATTGCTATAGGTAGCTTAAAGATTTTTCTGCTGTGGAAAAGTTTGATAAACCAAGCTGAGCTTGTTTGATTATTTTTTGATTATGTAAACTGTAAGTTTGTAAAAATGGAAAAGCAGGCATTATCATTCCATTAAGCCTCATTTCATAGCATTGTCTTAGATTAAAGCCATCATTTACCTCAATTCTTTCAGCGAATGTGTGTCAAAGAAACCAAATATTAAAATGCATAGTACATGGTTAACACTGTTATTATTTAGGATACCTTCTACATTAATATTGTTTAAACCAGAAGTAAACCCAAAACAAAAAAATCACACTTACCTTCAATCCCGGATCAGTCTATGCGTTTGTTGTTTCTTCCATTGGGTACCTCATCGTCCGGTATCTGTCTTGGCCCGGCGCCGCCATCCTCTGTCTTCCGGGATTTTTTTCCTGCGTCATCCGATCTCGCACTGTGCAGTGATCGGGTGCGTCAGATCGGGTTACGTAGATTGGGAATAAACTTGCCGATCTCACAACGCATGCGTGAGATCGTCAATTTTTATTTTTATTGATGAAAGGGCATGTGCAGAAGGAGCAGCCAAGAGCCTCCTGGGATGTGTGACGTGTTGGTATCCCGGGAGGCTCTGTGCTCCAATTTATTCTTGATCGCCTAGGCAAGAATTAATAATTTAAGAAATAGCAGCAATATCTAATAGTTGAGGAGCTCGGAACATAAAGCGATCTGTCAGGTTAGGAACTTTGCAAGTGCCATTGCTTAGGTTTTTTGAACATGCAAACCTTGGAGCAATCATTTTAAGAACAAATGTGCATGCCTGGTTCAAAGATGTGTCCTGGGTATGCTCCTATATTAAGATAAGATTTTAGTGGCCAGAAAGAGTAAATTTTTCTGTAAACAAGCAGGTATTGCTTGATTTTGGGAATTCTATTGAAGTGGTGGACATTTTTCATATCCACAGATGATTTAAAGCCATATCTATATAATCACAACCACTGTGGCAAAGGTTTGAGGGTTGTATTTGGCTGTGCAAACATACCAAATACAGAATACCACTAACAGGCTTAAAGCTCTAATACAACCAAAGTGTTTTTTTTATTTTATTTTTTTTTGTAGAACCTCTCAGGGTTTTGGCATATGTGCACCACCTATTGGGGAGTTATGGGTTCTCATAGGTTGTCAGATACAGAACAGACAGGAAAGTCCACAATGCAATCTCTGTGTACAGGTGGCTTAGAACAATGCTGCAGATTTTAGTATGTGTGCGTTCTGAGTTTTTGTATATTTTCAAACAGTGGCCCACAAATACCTGTTGGGCTCATCAGCGGTGATCACCTAATGTGGCATCCTGTAATGACATGGCAGTAATGTTGACACCTGTGTGTAGGTTTTGCCTTCTCGTAATTCAATTATATGAAAGATTCACCGGAGCAAAAATGTCAGCAGTGTCACTGGTAATGTGCAAGCCTGTAACTAATACTTGGCCCCACCTAGACCTGCCCACTGCTTTCTGGATTGACAACATTGCTGTGAATCCCCCCTGACTGTAAGCTGCAGTGCCTGGAAGGGAGAGCTTGCAAGATGTATAAATGGATTTGGTTTAGGAATGAAAAAAAAAAATTGCATAATTAGGCTTGCGCTTTACCTAAACTCCAGGCCAACCTTTGAGAAAAGAAATGCATATGAAGGCTGTTTTATCAGCCTGAATGTGTATTTCTGGTCATCCAGTCTGGAGGTATACTCGGCTTTGGAATAGTGAGGGGATTTTGCGGCAGTTTAATTCTTATTGGATCTTCTCCTCATTCCACCTCTAGACAGTCAAAGGAAAAGCAGCAAATTTCATTGCTCACACAGCTCTTTCCTTCTATCAGCATGCTTATTACACAGTGACACATCTTAATGGCTCACATGCTGCATATTTCCCGTCTGTATATTTCCCATCTGCTGCAAAGGACTGTAAGAGGTGAATACTGAGTCAAACTTCCATACTTCTGCTTGCTTGTATAAACCACCAAAGAATGTATTGTACATAGATCTGTATTTGTCTGTTTAGTAGCTGCTTAGGGTTCAGCTTTAAGGAACAGTCTACTGCAACACAAAACTTCTGATAGGGGACTGTTAACTTCATAAATGTTTTTCCTTGCTTTACAAAAGTGTAGTGACTTGTACAAAGGTAATGATTCAACCTTACAGTTCAAAACCCTCAGATCCCCAGTGCCCAGTCAAGACTTTTGCAAGCTGTAAACCTCAAATATTTTGTAACAAATGAGATGTTGTCAAGCATCATAAAACAGGGAAGAGTTGACTCTGCTGTAGCCACTAGGTGGCAGGATTTCACCATATATTTGCTGTTTTCTTTTGTATGCACTGCACCATATGGATTTGTGGACATGTTCATTTCCAATAAAGTTTAACTTTCAATTGAAATTCAGAGGAAATGTCCAGCTAGCTTTCTTGGAAAGTAAACTACCTAATGAAGTGGTGTGGTTAATACTGAGGTTGTGTGTACTGTGAAATGCATATTGTATATTGCAGTTAAGCATATAATTCATCTGAGATACTTTTGCTAGCTGCAGTTTTGTGTTGTATGAATGGTAGTTTAAGACACAGGGTTTGGATGAAGTCCCTGTAGGTTTTCTTATGGAGGAGTAGGGGATCTTTGCATTTCAGACAAAGCTTGAGCCCAAAGCAAATTGGCCAGGTACGTCAACGTATGTTTTATTTGCTCGTATCTTCGGATTCCTGCTGCTTTTAGCCTGGTAACCCTTCTTGTGCATAATTACAAGGTGCCACTGTTTGCCATGATATCATTCCTGTCTACTAAATTCAGGGCCTTCTGAGGTCATTGCTTACTAATATGCCACAACAATCCTGGCCTGTGAATTTCTGCATCCATGTCTGAAATTCTGCAGAATCCCACACGCATAACTCTGAATGGCTGCCCCCCTGTAACATTACTGCCAGTATCAGGACGAATTGAGGCACAATAAACTAGCACTGTCCTGATGATCTTTTGAGTCATATGATGTGAGTATTTATGGAGGGGATTCCTAAGCATATCAAATTAACTAATGTTGTAATTTTGGATAAGATGAGCACCAAGTACAACTACCCTAACAGGGATCTTTCATTTAAATCTTTTTGCTTGAGCTTTAAAACATTTTTTGCTCTGCTTATTGGAAATAAAATTTCAATTTTAATCAAACAAATATTATTTTGGTATTTAATTTGTATTGCTTTTTCATTTTGTCTCAGCAAGTTGTTGTCATGTTTATTCAGCTATCATTGAATTCCTGGAAAAAGATGCTGACTGATAGCTAATGCAATCTTCACAAAAGCTCTTCTTGGTAGAGTATGCACAAGTTGTTGCACCTTCTGTTCCTTGAAACGGTTTACAATGGCTACACAGGAAAACTTGATCTATGAAACTGAAGGAATGCATTCCTTTTAAACGGTCTTGAAATTATTCTCCTGTTTTGTGGAAACTTGTCACTTGATTAGTGTTCCTAAGCAGCATTTACCATACTTAAGAAAATGTATTATATATTTATAAAGGGATTTATGTAGATATGAAGACTTTTTTTTTTTTTTTTTTTTTTGAGTTCAAGTAGAACTGCCTTTTGTGACCAAAATTTTGCTGTCTGTTCAAAAATACCCCAATTCTGTAGTAACATACAATACAAAGTGCTGACACAGCTAGCTGCAGAGAATGTACAGTATAACTTCATACAAGCATATTTTTTCCCAGCATCTCCCAGGTAAGAATTAGGTTTTAATGATTGTATATAAATCATAACCAGATATGTTATCTCAGGGGCAATTCAGAACTCATTTTGTAAACTTGGACTAGAATGATTAAAATGTTCTTTGTTACCGAAGTCTCAAAAAATACCTGCTGTTAGCGTAGGAAAAAAAGCGCAAACTTTCTTGCCAACATTTAGTTAAAATGTTGTTTTCAGAGTCTCGTGGTTTGGAGCTGACCTTATATATTGGCTCCCTATAATGCTCTAAAGTGCAGAAAAGAAATGTATTATCTGCTTTGCTACCCTGGCTTTTAAAAGTAGTGCTGTGATTTCCGTTCATGACTTACCGGTTTCTATTGCTGATGGATAAATAGTGAAAGTTACAGGGCTTTCATCAATGAAAAAGTGCGTCTTATACGCCGAAAAATACGGTACTCATTTTTGGTGCTTAATGAGCGGCACGCTTTACTTACAGGCAGTTTTCATGTTTGTTTTAAAACAGTGGTCTATTTTTATTTTGTATATAAATAGTTGTTAGATTTTTTGATCATCCCATGTGGTTATTGTCCAACTTGACTCCCTGACAGATAAAAATGCAGTCAAGTTGCTAACATTGATTCTAAACTGGAATCCCTTTTTTTGCATCCTTCGTTAGAAGCTCGGAGCTAAAATGTCCTTAAAGCAGTTCTGCATTTTTATTTGGGTGCATATTTTTTACTTGAAATAAACACATCGGCCCCATGCATCTCTATTTGCCTTTACCCCAGTAATTTCCCTCTTGGTAGATGGTGTCCGTCTTCTAGGTCAAATGCTGACCAAGACCATTTAGTGCAGTGGGTAAAGTGGGTGTTATTGCCATTATAACAGATTATAATGGGAAATGAAAAAGGTCCAACAATTCGCATGAATAGTATGCATTGATATATCTGATCAAATGGATTTGTTTTTTTTTACTATATGCAACATATTGGGGAAAACACTTAATACAATTACTGCTCTTAAGAGGTTTTTTTGTTTTTGTGGCATAGACAGATAAGTCAGTATCTTTTCTTATGTGCAGCTTTGTAGATGTAAATATTAACTTCTAACATGTATTTGGAAAGGATTCTGGACTGCTTGTGAAATCTTTTGTAGATAGAATAACCTTTAACTTTGCAGTGCTTTTATTCTTTGTGAAAACTATGCAGTTGATATAGAACAGCAGCATCTTTTCTTGCCATGACATTCTCTGAATAATGTAATGTAATTATCTTTAACATGTTGCTAAAAACTGTACAGGCGGTATTTGAAGCCTTAAACTTTGTGATTTTGTTTTTGGGCCAGCTTTTTAGCGGAAAAAAAATCCTAAGGTTTATTAGGAAATTTTTGCTAATTGTGCACTTTGTACCAGAGTCCCCTATAATATTGATCAAGCAATTCTATAGATTCAGAATGGCTTAATTTGCTTTTAATGTGAGCGCAGATTGGGTCACCTTACTTTGCCTAAATGCTTTACCTTGTGTACCCTCATTAATCAGTCCTTACGCTGGCTGTGCTGTGCGCTCCATTTCTTACTTGATAAGCGAATGTTTGCCCTTTACTGACAAGATTTTATTAAAAGAAAAAAAATGGCACTTAGCTGTGTAATACATAGAGGGCAGGTTGTACAGTGCTGCACAGTCTTTTGTGTACTTTTAGGTGGCAAACATGGTACACAGTGTGCACATTTTGGATGTACATATAAATTGGGAATGATAAAACATAACATTGTTTAGCTGGGAAAAAGTTAGGGTCTTCTGTATTCGAGGAAGCAGTGTGATGTTTGTATTTGCACTTATTGCAACTGTTTTCAGCATGACTTTTGTTCTGCCTCCTTTGATTATAGTAAAAGTTGAAATTATACTAATTTTTTTTACATTGCCCGGCTATAGAGTGTTGTCATGTAAGACTGCTATTTTAAATTAAGGCTACAAATTTAATATTGCCCTTTTCATGTAAATGCAAATTTAAAATTCAATCGTGCCCATACTTTGAAAATATAAATATTTGCATATTTTTGTTAGCATGCGCTTAAAAGTCTGTAAAGCACCCCCCCACTGACCACTTTAGCTGCAGGTACTGTAAGGAACTTCCTCAAAGATTAAAATAACCCTGGTAAGTAAGGTTTTATTGGTTTCTAATTAATAGCCAATATGTTTAAGCCTTAAAACATGCTGGATCACTAGACTGACACCAATGACTGTTATTGAATTCTAATGGGGGTATGGACACAGCAGGGGACCTCTCACTTATTCTGAATTCCCCCTCAATAGAATGAAACCGTGTTGTCTGTACAGTGT
The DNA here is from genome assembly GCF_032062135.1 of Pyxicephalus adspersus. Lineage (NCBI taxonomy): Eukaryota > Metazoa > Chordata > Amphibia > Anura > Pyxicephalidae > Pyxicephalus > Pyxicephalus adspersus. The sequence continues at coordinate 114,868,840 of NC_092859.1, read as the reverse complement.
TTGTACATGGTCAGTGGACACTATAACTAGTTTCCAGCAACAATGGAGTCTGTACAGGGCTTAGGTGATAGTTTTCAACCGCTTTCTTTAAACACACTACCCCATGGGCTTGGTCGGACTTCTAATTTGATAAACTGGTTTGCCAGCAGTTTTATCTCAAATGTTGTCCTCCTGAGAGCTACTCCCACAACAGTTTGGCTGCTCTATTCTCCAGCTAACCACAACCTAATTGAACCGGTATAAACATGTACGAACTTAGAGTGTTAAAAATAAGTGGCACAAAGTAAACCCCCTTCGGGCATCTTAACCACACAGCATATGTCAAAGTGTTTTGGCCTTAGTAAGGTTTCTTTAAAAAGTAATATTAATAGTAATATTTTTTCTTATGTTTGTTTTGCAGGTTGTGCAGGTTTTGAATGCTGATGCAGTAGTAGTGAAACTGAACTCTGGTGATTACAAAACCATTCATCTCTCTAGTATTAGACCTCCAAGACTGGAAGGAGAAGGCTCCCAGGTAAGAAATATAGTATTTTGGTGTAGTTACACAAACACCTCTCAGCAGAGTCAACTAGTATCAGATATTATAGTTAGACTTCAAAGTGGTGCTTTGTGTCTGCAATGTATAAGGCAAACAAGTTATATATATTATATTTCAAACATTTTCAGCCAGTTTTTAATTTTTCATTTGAACTTATCAAATAAATTGTAACCTACATTGAACATTTTTTACAATTGGTATATTTGGAAGGAATTGTGGGAGGTTAGCTTCAGTATATCCCTAAAAGGTGTTTGAAATGTCTACAGCATTGTCCTTTCTATATATCCCCTTTGCTGTCTGCTGCAGCGGTAGACTGAATGGGAGCATGGAGTTTCTTGGATACATACGCCACGTATCCAAGGTGCCTTCTGGCTGCTTCCAGCAATTGGGTATGCACAGAAGGGGCTTTTTCCTGCAATGAGAAAAAGAAAAGCAGGTTATGTCACCCTATCTTGCACCCAGTACAAGATCCGGTGATATTGCCAGAAGAAAGAAGATCTGAGGAAGTAAAGGTAAGTGTGACTTGTTTATTTTCATTTTAGTTCTTCTTTACGGATTGCGGATATCCAAGTGGGCCTTTTTTTGCTGCCAGTTTTGTAGTTTAGCAAAATATGATCTACAAGTATACAACATAAGATAATTTATCCAATGTTTAGGTGATTTTAAATTGCTTGGATTGATAGCTGATTTTTTTTTTAAATATTGTAATAAAATATCTTTAATTTAAAATAAAAGGCTGTTGTGGTGTTAAGTTTAGGTTTACCACTGTGCATCATAAGTTTCCTTAATGGTTTAATGTTTTTCATCATGACAGGTGCAACTTTTCAATCAACTTAATGCATATATGGAGGTTTAGTATGAATTAAATTAGAATAATTTAATTTATGCCATATCTCATAACCTATCCAATTAACGGTCTGGTCTAGTGTGCCCTGCCCACCCCATATATGGCCTGGTGGCCATAAAACTTTGCCGACCCCTGCTGTAGATAATCCAGTAGAAGACAGGTGCCAATAGAAGGGTACAAAGTTACATTGTTGTGAGACCTAAAGCAGGCTAAGGCCTTCCATTTTTTAGCAGAGTTCCAAAAATCTTGACCAGGACAACCAGTGAGTGACCAATCTCTACTGTTCTTATTTTACCAGTTTCAATATTAAACTGTGTATTGGTGTCTCCACTTTAAGCAATGTCGTCTGCTGTAGTATTAGTTTTCTAGTGCAGTAAGAAGTGTACTGAATGGTTAAGTAGCATTCACACCTCAGCCTGAATGTGATATGGGCTCTCACTCTGCCCTCAGGTTTTTATAAACTAATCTTTTAATGCCTGTTTAATACAATAAACTGTTCGTAAGCACTATAGTAGATCTGCAAATCCATACAATATTGTGGGAAATATTGCTCAGCATTTTGAAATCAATTCAGCAATTGCAGCGAAACTGGTTTCTGGCAAAGGAAAGCATGTGTATTTCCTAAGACTCGCCACAACACTTCTATTTGATGTGTTCTAGATACATTTGTTGTCCTAATTTTAATTACAGTAACACATTTAGGAAATTAACACAAATGTGAAGAGAAGGTATACCAAGTATATTTTGTTTTTTTAACAATATGTTTTGTATACTTTTTTTTTTTTTTAAAAAAAGGGTTTTTTCTGATTTGAAATCTAGAAAAGGGTTAGGACTTCAAAAAGGGGTAGATCTACATCAGCTTTTTCTTGTGGCCTCCTATTGTAACTTTCTTTATGTCCCATCCAAAATTGTTTTTTGGATTCAGGCTAAATGAGAATACAGCTTGTGAAACAGAGTGCAGTATCTCCTGTATACTAGACATTAAGTACCACAAACACCTAAATATATAAC
>NC_092859.1:114865008-114866434 GCF_032062135.1 Pyxicephalus adspersus | reverse complement strand
CTGGTGTGTTATTTATTTTATTAAACATTTATAAAAAGGTGGAAAAAAATCACATAAGACTCAATGTATCTCTTTCCGCTCCCTTGGTTGGTATTCGTAAGTTGGGTATGATGGATTGCTTCCTCCTAAAATGATCTGTACGCTTTTTTGTTGGACACAAGTAGATGATGCTGTGTCTTCATTTTAAGTTTTTAACAAACTCTGACAACTGTTCATCAGGTCTCCTAAAGCAAAAGCTAGCTACCTTACATGAGAACACAGCACCATCTAGTGGTGTGACTAGAAATTGTTTTTCTAAAAGCATTTTGATGGAAAAACATCTTGAATTATACTTGAGTATAAATGGTAAGCTTTTTGTTTTTTTAAAAAAAATGTATATCTTAAGCCCAAAAAAGTGAATCACAACCCCAATAGTGAACTACAACCCTTTATATTTTCACAACCTTGTTTTCTAGTTTCAAAATAGGAACTTGTTGAAAGAAAATGGAATAAAACATTGAATTTCGTCAGCTTGTAAATAGACATGTCTAGTTTGATAAGTGATCTGTTTCTTAAATGTGTAAAATTGCAGTCCTATAAACATGCAACAAGGATGAAACAGAAAATTGAGCATGCTGCAACTTATTTTAGGCCTTAGATTAATTTGTTGATGAACATGGTTTCATCAGGCTTGTTCTAAAGGGGTTAAAAATGGTTTATTTGCATAATTGCCCATTAACTGATCACCCTAAAGAACCAATTAGTTTGCTTCCAGATGGACCAGATTTTATGGAACAAAATGTTAAAAGCACAATTCACAGCAGCAGTATTCAAGTAATCAATAGATATGCAGAACTGTTAAAACAATACGCTATATGTACCTTATTTGCATTTATATAGTTCCTCATATTTTGTTGCATTACATACATATGATGGTGGTAGTGCTCTTTATATAGAAGAACTCTTTACATTTGGATTTGCAAGCAAATCCACTGCACCTTTAAACACAGAATGTTATATCTGTTAAAATAATCTGTCATAAAAATGTAGAAGGTAGTGCTGTTTTGAGACAGTTGCATTTATCTTCTAATTCCTGTGGATTAGTTTGTATCCTAGGCCCCAGTTTTTTACAGGGACTCAACTTCTTGCCATGTGCACTTAGGCTTTGCCTCCTTTTCAAATCAATAGGCAGTAGAGGCTCTGACATGTAACAAATGAAAGGAAGGGTATTGGGTGTTTGGAGCTTTAACTTAAAAGTTAAAAGTTAAAGCCCTGTGTATAGGCTGCAAGATTCAAGAAGAACCCCTAATGTCCTATCCCAGAGAAAAAATCTCTTTAAGTGAGGGAAATTTCCTAAATGACCCTGAACAGGGGTGCCTCCTCTTATCTCTTATTTTTGGGGACAGCACTTAATATTTTATTTTGCCCTATTTTTCGCCTGGATATT
>NC_092859.1:114856532-114861532 GCF_032062135.1 Pyxicephalus adspersus | reverse complement strand
TCTATTTACCTGCTTACTGCTGATCACCAGCAAAACTGATATGCAACAGGGAATCCTCCTTTATGCATGACAGGCAATGGGAGCACCCCCAGCCTATATTAGCTGACAATTGATTTATAGCAGTGGTGTTTAAACTGAGGAGAGTACACTTGGTATCCATTATTAGGGATCAATCCTTTCAAATTAAACAAAATACGGGCGTTCCTGTTGAGTTGCTATATCAAACAAATATAAAATTCCCTCATTCTTAATAGATTATCATTAGATTTAGTGTGTTTTTTTCCTGACGTCTAATCTATTAAATCTATCTAGTAGAGTATGACATCATTTAAGTAGAACTATTCTAATATGAAAGTTGGCTATTGCTTAGCACATTCCAAAGAATAATATCCTGGATAGAAAACTGATCTTTTGTCATACACCTTCAACAAGCATGCAGCGAACTGTGTGACAAGTTGTTTTGCAATTAGCTGTCCACATGAGCTGTGTTCTTGGTCACAGATTCAGAACGTATAAACGGCAGAGGGTCAGAACAAGTTAATTCATTTTAGTAAGTAATTTCAGAAACTGGTCACCAATGCCTGTTAACGTAGGTCCACTTTAAGTGATTTTTTTTTTATAAAGAGTGCAACAACCCTGCAAGAGTGCAAAACAAGGAATATGACATTCCCTCAAACATTCACTGATGGGACCCATTCCATTCTCTTTAAAAAATCCTGTAGGAAATGTGTTTATCTCATAAATACCTATAGTGAAATCCACAGGAGTTTTATTAGCACTTGGTTAGCTACAGAGCATATAATATTTAAAAAACAAAAAAAGTTTGGCTGGAGTTTCACTGACCAGCCTAGGAGCCTAAACGTTGCTATGTGAGTAATTTGTTTCTCTGTAGCTAACCCCCATTGTGACAATAATTTTTACCTTTTAGGGAACATGGTTTAGCAGGCCAAGTCACTTAAATTAACTCTTTGCCACTGAACTTCAGCTGCTGATAGGATCTAAATGTTGGGATAATGTTGAAGATGCTCTTATTTTTTGCTGTTTTACATAAGCCTGTTAAGTAGTGACGGTCTCTGGCACACCACTTATATTCCGTTGCTAAGAATATTCAACATAATTTCCTAAGTGTCACAATTGGCATATTTCTTTCATTCAAGTGAAGTAATGACCTTAAAGATTTGTCAGCCCATCACCTAGAAGTTAATTCAGCATTTTATAAAACCCCTGAATGCAAAATCCTTCTGTCGCATTGCTTAAACTGCAGTGCACATCATTTTTTGCATGCATGAGTAAGCGCTGACCTTTCACAGCCTCATCTTCACTAGTAACTGATCTGAGGATGATTGGTCTACCGGAAACGAAATGAAATCAGCCCAAACATGTTATTTCCACATTATCGCAACATTCAGGAGTTTAGAAAGCCTTCTAATTTTCAGCAGCATCCAAATAATTTTTTTTTGCAATATGTGCTAGAACACCTCCCTGTTACAATTTATAAACAAATCTATTGAAACTTGATTGCACCAACACCAAACTGCACTAATGGTTAAAGAGGTGTTAGTGTATCCATACAATTATTTAGTGTGTTTTTTTGAAGGTTGTGTTGCCGTTGACAAACATAGGGCAGGTTGTGAGAGCTGCCTGTATGTATTTTTTTTGTTCATTCATGTACATTGTTAATTGAACAAGTCGAAGTGGTATACAATTGATGCACATATGGTAACATTTACTGGTCACTTTATTCAACTGTTTTGTTATATGAAACAATCAGCCAATAACATGGCAGTATAATATATATGTGTATGAATGTGTATGTGTGTGTGTATGTATGTATATATATATATATATATATATATATATATATATATTTTAATACTAAATACTGACGCACAGTTGTAAACTATATCATACATATCATTTAGTTTGATGTTTTCTGTTAGAGCTTTCATCCTGCAGTAGTTATCCTAGCCGATAAGACTATGTACAACAGATCAGTTTTCTGAGTCTGTGAAATGTCTTTAGAGATTCCATCAAGAGTGGTCCTCATCTGAAGAGTGTGGAGGTGTCTGGTAGCTTATAAACCCCATGTGCATTGCTGACTCTTTCAGCCAGCATCTTTCTACACAATGTAAGCCTGAATGACTCTGTGGGGAGCAAGGGCAATTTCTCTCTTTCATGTGGCTTTTAACTTTCATTCTTCTAAGCCTGCAAAACATTTCAGTGCGATTTGTTGCAAAAATAGAGGAAATATTTGCCATCATGTTCTCGTAAAGTGTGTATGGCTCCAGATGAAATTTCTTCTTCTGTGTACTATATTCCATCAAGGAAAAGTGGGACAATATGTACCAGTGCTCTATATGATGCTTGGGATTAACTCTTGGTGTTCTTGTGTATAGTTTGTATGAAATAGAAAATATTTTAGGTGAAATCCTGTATTGATCGTTAGCTGTAAAGTGGCTTAATCTAAAAATAATTCCCTAAATGGCAGGTAAAAAATTGGAATCCTCATCTAAATGAACTCACTGCAGTTGCGTCCAACGCAAATTATTAGGAGAAATGAGGTGTGAAGGGCTTTGTACTGCAACTATTTTTATCCCCTAATCTCTACTGGTTTGCTGGTTTATTAAGCTTGTTCCGTTACGGAATACTTCAGTATAAGGAAAGGTGAATTGAGTGGTTAAATTTTTACATTTGTTTTTGGCTGCAAATATCAGCCTTTAATAGCACAGTAATTTACAAGTAGAAATGGTTACCTTAAATGTATACATAATATAACCATGTGTGATTTTGTCCATTAGTGGCTTATTTAGTTATTTAATAAACCTTGTGCGAAACATTTAAAGTGTTTTAGTTGGACCCATTATGATGCTTTTTTTTTTTTGGGAAGTGGTGGATAATGGATGAGCGCACCCCCCTCCCCTCTTTATTTCATTATATTTGTGCTTCCATGGCACAAGGCACCTACATGACAGGTTGCAATAATTGAGCTTGCAGTTTCACAATATTTGAATACATTTTCTCCGCTACATCGCAGGTCTTCTGGAATGTATAACTTAAATCTGTATGCTTCTGTCTTGGACTATACACTCACAATCTACATTAGTGGTAATACATCCGCCCCCCCCCCCCCCCCCTTTTGATCTTTCAAAGAGAGCCTATGACTGGGCTATATAGTCCTCACGCTCAATAGGAAACGGGTAAATGATTTTAAACAGTCACCTGGTGATTCCAAATCATTTAGTATCAAATATCCCAATTTACCTTTGATACCTTTTTACAGGGAGATGCCTAATATACTGTGTATCCTCCTCCTGCACTTGCCACTTCAGTTGCCATTTACCAGACCCAAACACTAACTTGGGATGAGCCCATTAGCTTTCTGTAAGCTCCGATACAGACAAATATGGGGCAGAAGGGGTCTTTCTATTCAGGTCTCTGACGGGTAAATGGGGTATGAGTACATGGGAGGTGTTGTGTTGTAGGGGGGTTAATTAAGAGAACTGGTATTTTTAATTGTCATAAGTGCAGAAGAATTGGTGATACATGGAAGGCTTTTTTAAATTACAAGACTTGTGCATTTGCATTATATTAGATAATAGCAAGTAGGTGTGTTTTATGTGCATTTGCATTTTATTTTTGTTGTATATTTAATGATTAAAGCAGTCTGTGTTGCGTTTGTTCTCATTCAGTTTGCATGGGCTGTCCTAATTGCGCTGTACCATTCTGATCATGTTCAGTGCTGGTAATAAAGTAGTTTTGGTCTACTGGGTAGAAAGCCCAACTGGGACAGTAAAGGGAGTTCATTTGACCATTGATTGTCCTTGGGTAAATGAAGGTAAATGGCAGTAAAATAATTTACCCATTGTAATTGAGAAATTGCTTCCTGTGTCCTTTAGAAGCTGGCTAGGCAGTGTCATGTCCTGATCAGTAACAGTATCTATTTATTTATTCCCACAGCCGCATTCACTTAGTCTTGAAAGCTTTGGTCAAAGTTTTTAATTCATTGCAAAGAGTATTATATCATGCCCTTATCTACCTATTGAGCGTGTACATTTATTTTTTGGCCATCATACAGCAACAGTAATCTGATTTGTGGAAACACTTGTGCATGCTTGGAAACATCAGGTAGATTTGATTTAACTCAAGTCCGTGTCCAAACCGCGTTTAGACTTGGGTTAGCAAGCTTGGTATGCCGTCTGCTTAAATTTTCTCTGATACGTGCAGTTTCAGAATGTGATTTCCTTTCTCATGGTCACTGGTAAATTAATATGACTGCCAGATTATTTAGTGATAAACCTTTGCGATGAAGTAGAGGCATTACAGAACTTACAAGGACCACCCAATTGGAAATTATATGTAGAGGTAATTTAACACTTTATTGTATGTATGGGTTGCCCCACATATTTAGGGTAGATCTACTTTGATATTAAACAGCTAGGATGTAGAAATAAAATATTAGATGAAGCCCAGCTTGTATGTTTAGGTGGTGGATGGCAATTCCAGGGCCATTTGCTGTCTTGAATTATTTGTACTGCATTATCCCACAGAATAGTTATTCCAGCAATGGACACCACACATTGCACTCCAAAACCTTTGTTTCTGAATGTTGGGGCATTTTAATGGTCTGTAGAGACAGTAACACATCTGTCATAAAACAGTGAGCAGCTTATTAGAGCATTATGCTATGTACACTTGCAATAATTGTAATCTTTCTAATCTTTCAGGATCCTTTCCAACGACTGCATGATGCATGAACGAGTGCTGTACATACGGGCCTGTTCTGCTGTATGGAGAGGGGAGGGGGAGAACGACTCCACCTATGCGCTCTCCCTACCTTAACTTCCATTAAAATAGTTAGTCGTCCATTGTCTGTGGATCCGCCAGGATGGTCGTTTGGATGACGAGCACTGTACATGCGCAAGATTCTTGTCTGATATCAACCCTGAGCCGATTATCAAGCAAGAACCATTGCACTTGTGTACCTAACCTTAAGCAGCTGT
>NC_092859.1:114781646-114856505 GCF_032062135.1 Pyxicephalus adspersus | reverse complement strand
TATATTTAGTTAAATAACTAAATGCCTTCCTTTTTATATAAGGGCATGTTTTAATAGACTTGTCTATTACATTAGTTGTGAGATGATTAAGCCCGCATTCATTTATCAATGTTTCCAGGCCATGCATTAATATGGAAACTCTAAACACCTTCCCTTATCTCTAGGGATTTCTAAGGTCATTGAGATAATGTTAATGGAAAACCCAACTGCTTTTTAGAATAGACAATATGTTCAAAGAAACCTTGCTAAAAAAACAATTCCATGACATTGCATTGGACCTGCAGATGGTCTCCTGGTCTGTAGATGACAGGCAAGACACAGGTGGGGTTTTCAGGTAATGGAACTTGTAAAGGATTACAAAACCCATTTAAAGTAAGAGCCCATTAACACAATTTCATTTTATAGAATGATCAAACAGAACCAGAAAAACTTTCTCTATCTTTCTCTACCTGTTCACCCAAAGCTCTGTTTTTTTTATGTTCTTTACTTTAAATATCACAGCTTAGAGTAAAGCAATACCATCAGGGTAAATAAAGTATACGAAAAAATCTAGACAGACAGATGCAGAGGCCTTTTTATCCATGTATTTGTCATGGACAAATTGGTCACATTACTGGAACAGTAAACAGCCCTGTCTTTCAAATAGTTGTAGCTGTGAATTGAAAGCAGATAATAAACTTTTACATGTGAAGTTTGTAATAGATGACTGTTTTGTGCATCATCTTCACAACATATGGTATTGTTTAGACTTATTGAATGGCATCTTGGGCCAAGGACACTGCATTCAGGGTGGGAATATGTTCCTTTATTTTTTTCATTTTTTTTTTTTTTTTTTTACTAGGAACTGAATAAACACAAGGTATGCTCAGAATGGCATTGGAAATAAAAAGTAATTGGCAGCATCTAATGCGGTTAGCCCATATAATTTCCCCTTCCACATGTGTGCAATATTATATGGTTATTTAGCCTTGTTTTTAAAAAAAAAAAGAAAAAAAAGGACATTTGGATTAAATCTCAAAGCCCAACATATACAGTATGTATATATTATACTGGCATTTAAAGATTATTAATTTCATGTAGCACTTCAACTAAGTACTAGCAGTTTCCTTTTAAAATTTACCAAGTATGTGCATTGCAGGGAGAAGAGAATGGGTCACACTGTTTGATCTCCAGGTACCAGTTAGGGTGATAATCTTTGGCTATTGAGCTTGATGGAATGCTTTGCTAAAACTGATTATAAAAATAGGTAAGACTAAAGTTAGTGAATATCTGTATGACTGATGCTATATAGATTTTAACACTGTTAAACATCCAATTATAAAGATGCAGCAGGGAGTCTTCTCTGATAATGACAGTGATTAAAAAAGGGGGGTTTATATGAGTGTTCGTTCAAAGTAGTTTGATTTTCTTCTTTTAATTGGCCTTTGCAAATGTAGTTCTAATAAGTATGTGCTCTAATAACATCTTTAATAAGTCTATTAAAGTGGCACACCATTTCCATGATAAATTTTTGAGCGATGTCTGATTAACTAGGTAAATGGTATTTTCATTTCATATTCAGGAAATAAATTCCATGTTATCATTTGTTTTATCTCCTCAAAGTAATCCGCGGTATATTTTTATACTGTTTATTTTTACGAATGCACTATATTAAATTACATGCACAATACTGCTGAATTTCATGCAAGCTGTTAAACAATATGGTTACTTGGCATTTATAAACAGCTAAAGATTTCCTTTGCCTTGGCTATAGGTTACCTTCTGACTTGATTTGATTGTGTCTGTTAAAAATGGACACCTACACACGGACTTGGGGTAAACATTTGGTTGGCATTTTTTTTATTATGGCACAGTAGGCCACACAAGAAATCATTCACAACCTGAAATTTACAGTGACATGCTATAATTATATTAAATAATTCATATGAAATATAGGCCAAAAAAAAGGTAATTATTGGGAACCATTAACCCTTAAAAAAATTGGTAATACTAGTAAATTGTTCACAGAATAGTCTTGCCTTTATTCACAAATGTGGCAAATTTGGCAGAAATATAGGCCCTTACGCCTGTGACCCAGTCAAGAACTATGTGAGTAATCATAGAGTCTTTTTTAATTACATGAAAACAAGTTTATACTTTTACATATGGACATCATACTACTCCTCGTGCCAGCAATTAAAATAGTTATATAATGTTTGTTGTATATATTTATATTCTAAATATATACATTTGTAATATTTATAATATATTTTTGTAACTACATCTTTCTTGATTATACAAAAAATACAACTTCGCTATTAAAAACACACACTTGTTGTGTTAACCCACAATTGTAGTAAGTTTCCTGTAATGCATATACAGCAGAAAAATTTGAAGGAAGAATATTGGCGTGCAGCTAAGTGTAGATAATTTACATGCGCAGGCTAGAAAGAAATTGGAAGCAAGAGTATGCTTCACATGAATGTGTCAATTTCTTGATAAAGAATGATCAAAGGGGCATCTGATGGAATATGGTCGCAAATTTACTCTCCTCCCCCACAATGTAGTTTGGTACTAATAATGATGATTTTTGGTAGATTAAACACCTAGGATTCATGGTTCTACAGCGCAATATTGTAGGGAATGTATTCTGTATTCTAAATCTTGATTATTGGGGATTCTGACTTGCAGAATGAGTTCTCGTGGAATTACTATGTTTTTTGAAATGCAAATGGATATTCACCGTTTAACTAAAACTGTGGAACAAATCGTATTTAATATGTGATATCAGATAAAATATGTATAGATGCTTGCCTGTCTTTGCAAAATCCCGTTTGTATATATGAGGTTCCAGTGCACTTCTCAGTTGGGAGCGATGATCATTAAAATCACAATTTTGTGGAATAGAGGTCACTGTGTAACGTTGTAGCTAACGATTCAGCAGTGCACTGTGTAATATTATGATCTATATGTGGTGCTGGGAGCTTTCCAAGATAGAACATTAATGTGTCCTCTGAGTTTATTGAAAATGAGATGGGCTTGGCTTGTTTTACGGACTTCCAGGCCTGTAGTGTTAGGTTTAACGGTAAATTAAATGTTGCGGAATCTGCGCTTTCGTTCTCAGTAATAGAAATTAGTATACAAAGCAGCAGTGTACATGGGATTGACTTGTAATATCCCATACTAAATGACTGCTGTAAATCTTTGCAGGCTTAGATTCTGGTTAATTGCTTAGACTTGCACTGCTGCTTGCAGTGCATCTTAACTTGCCAATATCCTAAAGCTAATGTGGAAATAAGTTGATTCATTTTTGGTATTGGTATTGGATAGCATGGAATTATAGTATGTTTAGGAAACGGGTAAATCTTTCCCTATTATAATTTTCCTATTGACATTGTGTGTATATATGTATGTATCAAAAATCTAATTTCCACAAAAAAAAACTTGGGTGTAAAAATGTATAGGCCGGTACCATAAATCTATTCAGTAGCAATTTTTTTGGCAACAAGCATGTGAATAAAGCTGCGTACACACGGCAAATTTTTCTCGCCCGATAATCGGTATCGGCCAATTATCGGGCGAAAATCTGCCGTGTGTACAGTCGGTCGTCGTCCATCGTCCGACGACCGTCCTGGCGGATCCATGGACGATGGACGACGACCGATCCTAATGAAAGGGAAGGGGAGAGCGCGCAGCAGGGTGCCGCTCCGTCGCTCTCCCCCTCCCCTCTCCATAGAGCATGAACGGTGCTGTATGTACAGCATCGTTCATGCATCGTGCAGTCTTTTCTCGTTGGAAAGGATCGTGAAAGATCCTTTCCAACGAGAAAAATTGCAGGTGTGTACGCAGCTTAAGGCTTATAAGTAGTGCAGGAGTTAATGCAGGGAGGAAGTGAAGGTGATACTTTATGCAGGTCGCAAGGCGATTAAGTGTGTTTGAGTAGGTATTTGTTATCTGTTACTGACTCCAGCAATTTTCCTAATGCATGTGCTGTAATCTTAGTGCTGCCTTTGGCAGTGTGAAGTAGTGGAGTGACTTGTCCTGGCCATCTGTCCTTGTGTTGCAAAAGTCATGACGCGGTTTCTAAAAACATCTGCATGGCACAGATCTTTTGGGTGGCAGACTCATCGGGAGGAGGGTGAGGATAGAGGAAAATGGGTCCCATTTAATTTAGTTAATGTGTTGCTTTTAGCAATCAGGAAATGCTCAGACCTCAAGTCATCTAGTCTCCCTCCTTATATCACCTTGTCACCATGTTGACAGTCTTTGCAATAACTAAAATGTGCAAAAATAAATCTGCTGCTTTTAGGAATTTGTATTCTCATGGTTAATGGGGCAATTGAAGGTTGAATTGTGTATCATTCTTGGAACCATGGAAGTTAAAAGCTAGAAACATGTATCAATATGCCATATTTTGATAAGAAACCTGCTTTTATATTTTCCTGTAAACCTACAGCTTTGTAAAAATTTGGCTGTGCACCACAAATCTGTCTATTGCCAAGAGTTTACGGGAAAGATTGAACATATTGTGCGTAAATTAAGGTTGTATGTTTCTAATTTAGCGTTAATTGCTGGATGCGTTCTAATCAGTCAATCACTCTTGATTGAGCTTTGTGCCCAAAGTTTGAACATGAACCTACTCGAATAACAAAACAAACCAGCACTTTTGTCAAGCCCTGACACTGCATTGTGCTGTGCATGTTGGAGAGTTTAAAACTGCTGTTAGGGAGGCAATGGGAACAAAAGGAGAAATCTGTGGGACTAATTAGAAAACTTGCAGCTTTTTTGCATAAATAGAATTTCCAGTTTGTATAGATATTGCCCTCATGGCAATTTACAAGTTGTAGAGGGTATGTCACTGTACACATAATAGATGCTGTTGGTATGAACTTCAGGCACCTAGAGATGTTTGCACCTACACATGTTTGCACCTACACACATTTTTTCCCTCTCAGTTCTGTCACTTTATAGGGTTTGTTAAATGATCTGCTTTTTAGGGTCATGCAGCCCCTTCACGTTGCATGATCTGGGTGGTCTGTTGCTACTGTATCATTGGCTGAATACCACATTCTCTGATGTAAGTTTAGAAGAAACTTTTTTTAAATATTTTTTAATAGTTCTTTGGTTTGCTGGTAGACCAGAAGTATTATATTGCAATGTTAAAAACAAAGATATTTAGCACCAACAGTTTCTAGTATGGAATATTGCTTTTTACAGTACTAATTAAAATGCAATTTTAATGGTTGCATTGGTTGTAGAAAATATTTGTATTTTCTGTTCTTAAAACTAGCATCTTTTTTTAGCTCTGCTTTGATCACTGGAATAGAGATGAATTAAGTAAATGAAAAAAAGTTGTAGCATAAAAAAAATTGAGATGTTAGTGTGAAAAATCAATTCACTATAATGTGGCAACTTCTACCAAATAATTTAAATTACTTTATTGATTTAGATGTCTTCCATGCATCTCCCATATTCAGTGCTGATTTGTGTGTTTAGTGCTCCAAATAAGTAATCATTTCAGTAATGACTTAATTGTGATGTGCATTATTAAAACCTTAAGAAGGCTAGTTCAAAAAAATTACTCTTTGAAATAGCCTTGTCCAGAATGTTATTCTCATCAGCACTTTATTTGAAATAACTGCAGGCAACACGCACACGTACACACGTAAGGGCCTACTACAGAAAAAAGAAAGTGAGAATCCTAATCAATATGTCTAAGGAAAAAAACTTTTACTCTACCTACTCGGTCTAAATTTCATTTGTGTATTTTAGTTGGCACATTTACTGTTAAAGCCTGCAGAGCACTTAAAATGAATGTTGCTGTAACTTCTGTTTTTTTCTAGTTTTATATATTAAACTCTAGAAAATGCAGAATAGTAAATAGAAGTAAAAAGGCAGAGGGTTTCTTGCAAGCTTTTTATTGAAATATTAGCTTACTGACAGTTTGAGGCAGCTTTATTTCCTATCTGATCCCTTATCCAATTAAAGTGAACTGTGACCACCTTAAAAGACCACGGGCACCTTGCAAAAGAAGTTTAATACTTACTGTCAGGCAGTAGGTTGGGATGTGTGTTGCCACTGTCACTACAGAGGCTGGTGGGAGGAATTGCAGCACCCAGCAGGAAATACCTTGACATATCTGAAGTGTTGGATGCCAGCAGTACCTGTATATCTTCCAGACAGCGAATAGTTGCTTTCAAGCAGAATAAGGTTTCTTTTTTCTTTAGTTTACTAATCTCGGTTCCCTAAGATCTTTTCAAAATGTTTTTTCTTCACCTTATATAGTTGACATTCATGCAATGTAAAGTAACGATGTTTCTTGAATTAACAGTATGCAATGCCTTTTATAATCCCACTGTCAGAAGGATGGAGTATTTGAACACCTTTCATTTTTTTTTTTTTTTTTAAATAAAGGTGATATATCTAAACCTACCATGGTTAACATGCCTTCTCTGGGTTCCATCACTTTGTATAAGCAACCCCAATAGAAACCAAATCCAGCTTCGATATCTGTCCTTTAATAGCTTATTTGAATCAAAAGGCTCTATGACTCTTCACTTATATAAATTAAGGTATAAAAGCATTAGTGATTGGGGGGGAGTGCTTTTTAAAAAATTTGGTCAAATTGAAGAAATTTTTCCTCACCTCCTGTTGCAGTGTTTATTGCTGTTGGCTTAAAAAAAGTGTATTGTTGGAGGAAAGATTTTTGAAGGGCTTGTGCATGTGTTCACATGATCATAAATTAACCATAGTCTAAAAATTCTTAAACCCTGTGTAGAGCTCACGCTTTATAAAAGAGTAGATTACCTAATACTTTAAGAAGTGTAGATTTAAAACCCTTAGTGATTGAAGTTTCCCAAATCCCCCTGCTGACTTAAGATTGAAATTTAAAATGCTAAATCGCTATTTCTGTATCAGACTGAATTTGTAATATGGATGCAAAATGGTTAAGAAGGGCACCTTGGGAGATAGAATCTGCTGCATTTTTCTCCCAGCATCACTAATCAATAGAGCTCATTGATATTCACTTTTATAGATTTGTTATCCTTAAGCTGTATTCCTCATGGGCAGTGTTTCATTGCAATGATAAAACTGATTTTGCTGTTGGAAAAACAGGTCATTTAATACAGTTGTGTTAAAGTTTTGATGTCATCTCTGAAGGTGAATGCAATGGCTCTTATGTTTGTATTTACAGGGCTATGGGGTCAGAAGCAATTATTGGCTACTTGGAGTTGGGAAGAATGTACCGAGTGCTATTCTGTTCTATAGAGTATTAAGGGGGGGGGGGCACGGCACAAGTGGCACCCAGCTGTGTCCTCCATAGAAAACTGTACGTGTCCCCTGCTTGATAAACTGTGTCAGGGACAGCTGTTAACATTCTAGACATTCTCTATAGTTTTTAATCTACTTTCTACAACTGGTGACACACTCGGGTATTTACAGTATATTTTCCCTCAAGCCACTGCTACCTTTTAGTGAAGCCTTTTTGTGTAACCTCCTTAATTTAGAAAACATTTAAGTGTTCACAAATTTTTTTTTTAAATATACAAACTAATACCTGGAAAGGTCCCCATTTTATGTTCAATCACTTTGATTGTTCATACTGTCACACTACACTACATTATGTGAGTTGCCAAATAACTTATTTTATAAATAATTATTAGGATTGTGAAGTAAAAGTTTTAAACTTCAGGTTCTGTTAGTAGTATTTGGGTACATGTAGCAATTAAGGCAAGACACTTTATAAGCTTTGAGATTTTTGTTTATCCAGACAGAACTGATTACCTTCAATTCCTAGAAGACTCCCCAGTAAAGTGGAAAATACCATAGCCAGATGGTGACAAAAAATAGGTATAAATCCATAAAGTAGAGGGAATTCCTAGCTGGTCCAGTCTCTTGCAGTAATATAGTCAACAGTGAATGTTAGGGGTTACTAGGCCCAGTAGTGTTCCCGTAGAACATGATCTGGAGGCCAGCGTGCACAGAATTGCCTTATTGTAGCTTGAAATCCCCAAACACTAAACAGATAGAGGACAGATTGTCTGTACTGTGGACATATGGTTAACACCTTCCCACGTGGCTGAGAAGAAAGAGTTGCTTGGAGGACAGTCACCCCTCCTCACAACCCCTTTAATTTGTCTAGAGCTGTCAGTCACGCTCTGATATGTGGACATCTAGGGCAATGTGTGTCCCTCAGGCAGCCCGTGTACACTTTGTCATGAGCTGCATTCCTAAGGTCCCTAGTGACCTCTGAAGATAGAATATTCACTGCACGGCTAACATAATTCTGTCTCATATGCTTCATATGCTGTTGCAAGAGGCCTATAAGCCATTTGAATTATTTCTATGTTGGCTCATACATCACAATATATTAATCACTTTGGGTTTATTCTAGCCAGATAAAGTTTCATGTTATTAAATAAAAAAATAAAAAGCAATGTGTTAACTGTCAGTCTTGCTGCATTCAAAATTTTCTTACTGTAAAGTCATAAATATCATTTTTTGTCAGATGAAATTCTAAATTTAGCCATTAAAATAAAACTGCTCATATATAATATTTACCTTTACTCTATTCTTTCATGTTTAGATCTTCAGGGCGCCTGGTAACATAGCTGACCAATTTGCAAATCTGCATCTCATGACAATTATGTATGTCAAGGGTTATTTATGTATGGCAACCTTAAGCTAAATATTTGTTCAATATACAAACTTTCTTTTTTGGTATCTGGAACTGAAAATGTAAAGCATTTATCTTCAGAGCAGCCTACCTGATAAAACATTGTTATAGTTTTGAGAATTGATAATGCAGAGTACTTGTGCTTTACAGTAAAAGGCATAGTATTTTAGATTGCTTAGCACAGCATTTATGTATTCATGTATGGTTAACAATGTGGAATTAAGGAGATTCTTTCCTGACAGCTTCCGTTGTTTTTCAGAGACCTAAGGCTTCCACCTTTCAGAAGCTCTCAGAAGTTTGTTGTCAGTCTGAATATCTGTTCAAGATTTGCACGAAGAAATAGGATATTGTTTTGCTAGTTTGATACGGATGAGGGGATAATTTTTTTTCTTAAGAATTTCCATTCTTTTTAAGTAGTTTATCAAACTGTCAGCAGGTTGTCAATTTAATATCTGTGTAGATTAGCAGTATCAGAATGACTCAGGAATCACCTTTCTGCATTTCCAAGCCCCTTCAGGATATTTCTGCTCTCCCGCTGTTTTCCTTCATGGTTTCTCCTATTAGTGAGAATTGATGCTTTATATTTTAGTAGTGATGCTGGCCAAATCGAGATGCGACAACCTAATACTTATGGCATACAACTTCTAGGACAAGTATTCAAATTATTGAAGCGTGGCGAAAAGATTCACTTAACCTTTATTTGTAGTTTCTGCAGGTAACAATATATGGGACATCTATTGGGTAGTGTATGCCAGGTAAACTTTCCTTGTGTGTTACTATGCCTCAAAGGCCTCTCCCTGCATAATAAGTCTCAATTAAGGTGGAATTCAAGTTCCACCTTAAAAAATAATCAGACAGATGCTGTCTGTGCCTTCTGCAATAATCGGTCTTACCTGCCTGTTTGCGCTAGTGAAATGTGAAAAAGTTGCGCTGCGCATGCACAACGGCAGCTTTGGTTGCCACAGAAACCCGGCAACCCTAGCTCCCCCAAGCTAGGTGCCCAAGATAAATGCCTGAACCCCTGTGCAGGGGTTACGTCATCCTACCCAATCAAAATGGGCAAAGATCTTCTCTAGGAAGAAGAAAAGAGTATGGTGGTGCCCTCCAATGGAACAAGGAGAGGTGAGTCAGGTTTGTTTAGTTCAGCTTTAAGGGCTGCTTGAAATCTGCTATTTTCATGTTATTCTTCGTGACTGTATGAACATATTGCTGGCAGATATATCTTATATTGAACATATGATATATATT
Source organism: Pyxicephalus adspersus (assembly GCF_032062135.1). Lineage (NCBI taxonomy): Eukaryota > Metazoa > Chordata > Amphibia > Anura > Pyxicephalidae > Pyxicephalus > Pyxicephalus adspersus. The sequence goes on along the minus strand of NC_092859.1, from coordinate 114,846,601 downwards.
AATCTGTTATAATATGGTCCTCATGTTATATCTATGGGTCTTCAACAGTCCTAATACAGACGAGGGATCAAGGCGATGTCCAAGCTGTATTTCCTAACCACAGTAGAGAAAAGTAAAATCACCTGTGGCTAGCTGCTGGATAAAATTTTGTATTTGCTGGAATTCAGACGTAAAATCTTATTGATAATCTGTATCAATACCCTAAAACACAAAATTTCAAAATTAGAAATAAAAATGAGAAATAAAATAAAAAAATTAAATTTAGATGTGCCTGCATTTGTTTTTTTTCCTTATGTTTTTTTCTTTTACCCAGTGGTCCTGCCAGTAACATACTTACTGTCCTGAGGTATTCATGCTCACCTATTGTACTGTTTATACAGAGCAGCAGCATTGTCATTCAAGGCCAATAAGTGTTAGGACTGCAAAATGCCTCCCCCCTAGTCATTTCTTTGCAGGTCCCAGCTTCATGGAAACAATACATTTTCCCTTTTTTAAATGCTGATACACTCAAACTAAAGATGGGCACATTTGTGTCATCCTTCATTTATTGACAAAATGTTTGGATGTCTAAAATAATCTTCTGGCTTCACTGGATGATGTGAAGAGTTAATTTATGCATTCATTCCCAACTTCAAGAGAATATCATACATTTGCAGACTGAAGCAGAATGTGCACCTTGTATTAAAAAATAGGCCATGATGAGCTGCTTTGTCTGCAGTTCTTTTTCCCCGTAGCCCAGGTTCATGCCAGGCAGCCTGTGTAGGGGGGGGGATTCTACTGGTTTAGAAAGGTAAATACAAGAAAATCTACCAGTTATTAACTGGATGGACACAAGTATACACTTACCATACAGATTTTACTAAGATGGGAAATGAAAAATGCTGTTGGAAAAAGTTTCTTCATAATTATTTGCTTGCATAAAATTAGTTGCCCTTTAGAGGCTTCTCTGTGCTTGCCAGTGTGGTGTATGTTACTAGACTGTATTAGGTGGGGGTCTTTAGAATTTTTTGTCTCTAATATGATTTGAATTTAGATCTTTTTTGAGACTTTGCGTTGTGGTACCACAATAATTAGATAGCACAAGTACAGCAGGTGCCAACATGCCCTTGCAGAATGCAATACATCTTGTATTAGGTGTGTTGACTGAAGACTTGGTGCAATGTGGCATTCCACAAACTTCCTGATTATAAAATCTCGCTTCAATATTATATATTTTGGCAAATATATATTAAAAAATCAGAAGGACTGGAGGTAAAATATTAAATTTGATGACACTTTAACTTTATAGTCTCTGCACTTGCCAGAAAAGCCCTGGCGCATGAAGTCTCCCATCATGAAAATATATATATATATATATATATATATATATATATATATAATATATATATATATATATATATATATATATATATATATATATATATATATATATATATATATACACACACACATACACACTTTACACATACATTTATCGCTACTATGCATGTGCTTTAGTGGACATTGAGTAATGGGATTGCATGGGTACATCTGAAGCACTGAATTAGCAGTTTTCCACATCCAGAAATTATGCCAGCAAGACGATGCTTTAAAAGAAAAAACAAAAAACCCCTAGAGGAATATGTTTAATCACTCCTGCTCTAACTACGAGGCACTTTTTCTAGAAAAGCCAGCTTTTTTTTCCATTGTCTCCCCATAGCAAAGTTTTGAGGAATCATTAGCTTGAATAAAAGGATATAGACAACATCTAAAGTGGTTTTAAGGCCCCGCAGAGCTCCTAACTCGTACAGCAGATTAGTGCTGCCATATGTATTCTTCGCTCATTATGCTTTAGATTCTGCAGCTGAAGCCCAGAACATGCGACTACAGAGTTATACAAGGTTTACTCTGAGCATGTAAGAAACATGGATGTTTAAATGGTTTTAGATATAAATATAAAAAATGCAGTCAGTTTTGATCTGCTCTGTTACCTGCTCTGTTAGAATTATAAACTGCAATTCTACCGATTCAACCCTATAATTTATCAACTAAGTTGAATTGAAATGTACCCAAATATAGTATACAATTCTAAGATAACCCATTCCTAATATAGGATTCTTATGCAAAGTACTTGCTGGACTTTATTTGTTGGCGTTGTAGCTGCTTATGTATGTCCAAAAGCATGTTTTTTTGTAGAAAATGCCTTACTGTCTTGCATATCCTTTCAATGAACTGAAGTGTTGTGGGCCAAATGGTCCCCAAAGCAGCAGTTCACTATAATTATGTAAAATGGTGATGCTTATTCTCTTGCATGCTTGTTCCTGACCATTCTCCCAAGCACTAAAGCCAAAAGTAGCCAGAAAATAATCTAACATTATCAGGAGAGACATTGAAGTGTGTAGGTTGGATACTTGGCTTCTATGCACTTTCCATTTTTAGTACTAATATAAGATAATCACTTGGAATAAATGTGCATGTTGTGAGATCTCACTTTCCTGATCTGCATATTTGTTCTGAATTGGTCTAATAGTTCTCAAACCTGACACCGCCAAGCACCTTTTTTTACATCAGCCAAGCCAGCATTTTTACATCAACAGTGGCAGTCTGTATTACTTGGTAACAGTCCCCTTTAAGTGAGTTTAGTCAAATTTATTCCTCTTCCTTTGCTTTGAATAGCAAAGATTAATCATCTCTTATATTCCTCTGTAAAGTGTGAAAATACAAGCTATTTAGCATTAATTAAATTTCATGCATAGCCCTTCTGTGAGGAAATAGACATGTTTCAGCTGTAGCGAAAACTTTTTTTTTTTTTAAATAATTTGGCATCAGAACAAACTGTCAAGTTGAGCTCTGTCAGAAGCAGACTAAAAGAAATTGGATTTATGAAGCTTGTTTTGGTTTGTGTTCCAGGAGTGAATACACTTAGGTTGCATAAAAATCAAGTCTTTTATTTTGTAGGATGCTGCTTATGTCCCCTGTTAATGGCTCCAAGCCAGCTAGTATTGTTCTTTGTGATATAACTTCACTCTCTTCGAATTGTTTTTCTGTCAATAAGAAATGTCCTACAGGCTTCTTGTTCGTGTTACTTTTTTAAGCGGATGGTGTTATTCACTACACAGATATTTGAAAGTGGCATATAAAAAGTTCTGAAAAATGTGTTCTGTAAAAAGTGCTGACACCTAAGGTACTGATTTTATTGACCTCAACCACAACGTACCATGGTACAGTGTAAGATTTTACTAGGTCACTGTTACGTAAGTCCTAAAACATTATTCACCTAAATGGTTCATGTGTAGACACTGTGACAATGTGTGTTTCAGTTTGAACATGCGTGGTAGGAGTAGATATAACAGGTTTTTGCAGGGACTACTACCAAATACAGAACAGCTTTTGTGACCATTAAACATGTATAGTAAAGAACATTCAAGCATTCTTTTTCACCCTCTAAAATGTTTTGTGACACAATTGTGTTTCTCAAATACAAGACTTTTTGTTGTTTACAGAAAAGTGTTTGTGTTTTATTAGGCTGGCCTCTGTTATAATGCAAATTGACCTTTCTGGTATGTATTGTAAATTGCACATCCACATTCACTTCTCATCTTCCCACAGGACAAAAACAAGAAGCTCCGTCCTCTATATGACATTCCCTATATGTTTGAAGCAAGGGAATTTCTGCGCAAGAAGCTTGTTGGCAAAAAGGTAAGAATGATGTTGTAAAATTTTTCCATCTGTGGTCCACACTATCATGAGGGAACAGTCTGATAATGCACTTCCAGTAAAAAGTGATAAGTCTGTTAGTTAAGTCTGCAGTGGAATTCTTATATATATATATATTGCAATATGCATGTAGCATTGAAAAGGTCTTTTAGCAAATGGCTTTCATACAGGTAAATCCAATTTTGCATTTTTTTGTTCATCTTAAAATACCAAATCAAACACGTGTGGATTGGGAAAAGAGGAGTAAGTCAACTGAAATAGAACAACTTTTAATAAATGATCTACATATGAATGCACAAACTACAATAAAGACATTGATTGCAGTTTTTTGAATTACACTTGCAGACTATCTGGAAGTCAATTTTACACAGTTTGGCTATTAGGAGCATGCACAATCTCATGCACGTGTTCATTAAGCTACATACACACTTCCAATTATTATCGTTGGAAAACGAACGACGAACGTTCATGCACGATATATATGAACGATCGTATAGCACCGATGCTGCACATAGAGTTAACGACACGATCGTTCGTAGATATTGTACACACAATAGATACGATCGTTTGAGCGATAGAGGAACTATGTGCACGACAGGAAAGTGAACGGACGTTCGTTCATCACGCATGCTCTGAACATGGACGATCAACGAACGACCGTACACACGAACGATGTTCAACGATCGTTGCCCAATCCGATCTGTCGGTCCGGTCGTTCGTTTCCAGCGACTTTCCTCGTTCGTCGGCGTCGTTGGTTACTTTTTTACGAACGATTTTTTGCCCAATCGATCGTTCGTCGTTCGATTGGAACGATAAAAATTGGAAGTGTGTACGCACCTTTAAGGTCCTAAAGTCTACTGTCCAGGTCATTGGGGCCTAAGTGAAGTCTCGGCTATGCAAATATATTGTAGTAAACAAGAGCCAGTTAAATGGCTGAAATATAAAATCCCATATTCATATTCCAATCCTTGGCAGCCACTTGAATAGATATGTAGGGCTCGTGTTGATGAACCAGGTGTTTAGCATTTACTGGTGTTTCTCAGTAGGATGTGTGAAAAAAGATTAGCTGGTTTGCTATGTAAATGGAAAGATCTAGACTTTAGTTAATCTTTAAAGGTTTTTAATTGGCATGTAATTATATATTTAAGCTAATTGGTTTACTCTTGTTAACCTCTTTAAAACACAAACACTGGTTGGTTGCTTTTTCCTTAATGATGGTCCTTGAATGGAAATTGATATAACAGTGCTTGGCCTTCAGGTCATTGTTTCATTCTGTCCCACAGCTGTGCTCAAAATTTTCTTAAGACTGCATCAGGGTTGATTTTTAAACTTTTTACTGCATATGTGTATGTTTGTAAACACAATGCTTCTATTCTTCTTGTAACTACAGATTTTCTTTCTAATCGGGGCAGGAGGTGTTAGGCTTAATATTTTTTTTTCTTTGATTTTATTTGTGCACTGTCCTCTTTATCATTTAGCTTAGCAGTGTTGCCAAACTTACCCGTAACATTTTTCCACTTCATTTCTGCACAGTACATTTACATGTTAGGAAGTTGCCTTATTTAATTTTGGTTGTGCTTGTGCCGAGTATAGACTGGGATTGCTTGATTTGTGGCATACACTCTGCAGGAATTTGCATACTGGCGCTGTCATAAGAGCAAGGTTGCTTTAGATGGTATCTAGCTGCTCATCATAGCAATCTGTTTTAGTTGCTTGGCTTGTTTGGTGATACTTTGTGTCCAGGGATAATGGCCCAGTGATTTTTTTTTGTCATTGGTTAAGACTAAAGACACCATATGGCAGAGGGTCTGCCTGGTGGCCTAGATTTACTACATGCTGTTTACTGGCTGAACATTAAATATTCAACTTTAGAGTACTAGTTTCCTATTCAGTTCAGCTCCTATACAGGAGAGATAGGTTTGAATCTTCTCATGATGATAAACTGTTTGGATAGATCTATGCATGGCGTACATTGCGTAAAAGTGCAAATCCACACACAGCGGTTTGTTCCTGCATCCTCAGGAGGTGATGCAATGTACTGCTCCGATGACTTTAGGCCTTTAATAGCCAGTCTTGTTCTTGTCATTTTTTCCAGTAGCATTGTCATCTATAAGATAGCTGCTGCCTGTCAGATGTATAATACCATTGTCCCTTCTTTTTGCTAGAGGACCCAAACAAGCATATCACTTTGCTGGTAACCTGAAGTGCCATCTGACTAGAATAGTATATGCAGTGTAATGTTAAAGCCAAGTTCCAGCTAAAAAGTTTTTCTGTCAGAGATTGACCCCAACTGTCCCTGTGATCTAGGATTGTGTCAAGGACAGATAGATGTGGGCAACAATTGATACAAGGAAGCCCATTTATATAAAGTGGGAGGAGTTAGAACAGCTGTCAGATCTTTATTGGTATTCTTCTGACACCTGATTTTTCTTGTTATGGTTTCCCTGGGGTGTGACAACAAGGGTAAACTGAAGATTTCATGTGTGAACAGGGAAACAACAAAGGAGCACAATTAGGTGGTGGTGCTTTTGGAGATATGGAGGTAACTTGCTCACACCTGTACTGTAAATAAATGTGTTGTCATTCAAGTATCTCACCTCTCCCAGCTTGTACTGTTTATTTACCTAACCATGTTGGGTTTGTTCCACTTTGCTGATAGCATTGATCAGTCACTGTGGCTTGCTGGCAGTAATATACGGGAAACTTCTTAAGTAGAGGATCAATTGGCTTTGTTTTTGTCCAGAGGCTGTTTCAGCATCTAAATGTTTTCAATAGAAAAACAATTCAAGTATATTGTACAGGCTTTATTGAATTTATAAAGAAATCTATGCCAAAAAAAAAATACAGCTAAATCTTCCTTCAATATATTTTTTTAATTCAAATAGTGATATTAAAAAGTGATACTCTCATGTTCCATACAATTAAACAAGTACTCTCGCCCTCACGAGCACACACTCATATACGTTTTCTCAGTTTTTTCTTATCTCTTAAATATAACTTTACATTAAACACCTAGAGAAGTTGGGGCTGGCTTGATTTAAAGCTCCCTTACTGCTTGTTAATGGCTATTAGGATATATCTTCGTAGTTCAGTAGTCAGCAGTGTTAAATGAGGACCTTTTTTTTTTTTTTTTTTGGAAGGCTTATGTTGAAGGTAAGGGATAACTTGCTTCCCTAGTTGCTGACTGTGTCTAACTGCGTCATTGTATACCGATGCAAGTCTCTTGCTATAGAAAAAAGGATAACATTGTAGTAATATAAAATATTAAGAAATGTATGCGCTGAATTTGCTTTTGCTTTTTGTTATCCGCTTAACCTATTCAGTTTACTTTTTAGGCAGCTTTCTGTCCAGTGCTATCAGCATCATAATTGGAAGTATTATATTTAACTTCCCAGTCCTTAGTTTACTTTTCCTCACACAGGTGTTTATGGCTGAACTGGGTGACTATCTTGTATATGGCAGTTGCATACAATCCTCTGCCTATTTGCTTAACGTTAATCATGAGGGCAAGTTTACAGGTTTGAAATTATTGTACAGTTGCTGTGGGATGGTTAATCCTCACTCCCTTCCATCCCTTCTTACTTCCATGGGTAGTAACTTGTTGGGTGAACTACCATATCTTTCCTGCTTTAGAATCCTTTACAGGACAACCAGATGTGAGTGTGAAACCCTATCTATCTATTGGAGAACTTTGGTGACCCAGCAAACCTGCACCGGATTTCACAAAAATCATTAGCGATTGGCAAATGTTTTTAATCCTGATCCAGATTCTTTCAGGTTTGGTCGATTACTCAGGTTCCCTCATTGATGGTCTTTATTCTTCGATCTTTTTGAGCATTTTGTGTATTATGTAAATTCAAAGTTTAGGGAACTAAATTTCGTAGCCCACAACAGATTACAATTGCCTTTAACAAGTGTTCCAAGTTAGGTTTTCTGGAAGTCAGAAATGGGTGTTCACAAACATAGGAAATGTGTACCAATCCTTTTTTTTTTCTTTTTAAAGAATGAATATTGCAGTTGGATTAATATTCTACAGAGGCACCTCACTTCCCCCATGGTTACATTTTATCATGCTGAAGATCTCATATAAAACTTTAGTTCTAATGCTCTTCTTGAAACTGTAAGCTGTGTCTTTGATTTTATAGATTAAATAAGATACTTGTGACTTGTTGTTATTGTAAACGAGAGGTATCTGAAACTAAAGAAGTTAGACACAGCACTGCACCCTCAACCCACTTAAGATTATATCCTTTTTTTTATTATATGAAACAACCCAGGGGTTGCCAGTTTGGCACTATAGGCTTGTATGTAATAATGAGTACTAGTTTTCTTTTGGTTTGCTAATGCTGGATGGTAGTTTGCTTGTATAATAACTGTTTACGGTTTTGTGAAGCATCACATGCAACATAACAGTCTCAGAATTAGGTCTGCTTCTGTAATTTAGAAATGTAAATAAAATACTGAATTTGTGTTTAGGTATGTGTCTGTGATGCTCCTGTATTTTTTTATAGGTATTTTTTTTAGTCTGAACATTGTTTATCTGTTAAGGCAGTTAACATATGTTCATTGGAAGCTTGATATTTTCTTTAATACAGCTAGCGATTTAAAGTAGTCCCTTTTTTATTAAAAATATAATAAATCATTACGGTACAATTGATTAAAATGCTAAAGGTTGTATAAAACATTTGAATAGATTTATTTTTTTTATGATCAGTCTTGGCAAGAGGATTTTTTGGTAGGAATTTGCACTTACTGGAATACATTAGTGAGGAGACCCTATTAAGATGATTTACATAGATGCTACATTTGAAGTAGTATGCCTTTGCAAATTGAAGCTAAGATTGTCTTCAAACTAATTGCTATATAGGTTTACTTGAATGCAACTGGCTTATTTTGTTAGCTTTTTTCCAAATAATATCTCTATGGTATGATAGCACATCTCAGTAAGCGTTCTTCATTAACACATTTATAGGCAAGAAAACTTGTGATCAAAGACTTTTTGCATCTCAATATGTGCAAGCACTGACGGTGCCCGGAACAATATTTGAGCAGTGACAAGCGAGTTGTCTGGTGTAGGTGGCATTTACAGGCAGACTGTTCCAAAGAGATGCTAGCATAAACAAAGAACTATACCTGCTGTCCAAATAACTTAGCTTTTTCTGCTATCTACAGTGCTGAGGAGGATTTCAGTTCTCCACAGACCAAACAATACTGCTCTACTTGAAAGTCTTTAGGCAGCTGGTTGTAATGTTGCATTGTCATTCTAAATCTAGGTAAAAGTGATTCTCTTACAGAATGTGCTTTGAACACTTGTTAATGTAAAGGTGATGTTGAAACCATTCAGAATTGCCCTTTTTTTTCTTGTTGAAGCAGTGTTTTGCTGTTTAGTGCACAAAGTAGTACTGTATGTGGATTTTTAGCAAGATGACACTTTTTAACAGTCTTGTTTCCAAGTACATGAGGTAAGCATGGTGGAACAAAACTGCCTTGACAAAACTGACTACCTTAGCATCACTTATGATGGCAGCATTTACGTGATTAGTAAGCTCCTGACATTTTATGATAGTGTGTACTTTACACTAAAGCAAAGAATCTCTTCTATTGTGAATGGATGTGATCAGCGGCTTGTGTAAACTTAGTGGCTGCAGTTTTTTGGGATTCATGTACATTCACTAGCCTGCAGCAAGCACCTACTTCTGCAACAATCTGCTCTTCTGACAGGCTGCTGTCCCTTAGCAATCCTCTCTTCCCCTCGTTTGCATCTTTCTTAAGACACCACTTAAGTTGGTAACAGACCATATATTCCTGTTGCTGCAAACTATTGTGATAATTTCTACAGTAGAAAGCGCACTGTATGCTCAGCACTGTTTTGTTCTCTGCAGAGGGGAGGATAAGCAGGAGGCACCCACTGCGTTGTCCTTCATAGGGAATAGCGGTCATCTCTGCTCGGTCAGCGTACTCATGGTTCACCTCGATCAACATCTAGTGCAGTGTGTCTCAACTAGGGTTCATTCAGAGGTTGCCAGGTATTCCTTTACCAACAAGCAGCTTGTGCTACCTACTTCATTTTACCTGACACCAATGATCTTTTCAGCTATCTTCCCATTGGACAGCAATGTAGGTGGCATTTTTCCCATTGACCGCTACATGTACTGTGAACTGTGGCTATCATAGTTTTTGCAGGTATTCTGTAAATCCTCAACATTATTTCAAGGTACCCATATGTGAAAAAATTTGAGAAAGGCTAATATACTGGGTTTAAAAAACCCACTTAGTAACCCTCTCAAAAAAGCCAGGATTGGATCGGTGGAGTAATTTACTGAGATCAATTGCGGTTTACTTACATTAGAAATCTATACAAACTGGTAATGCAAAGTGTAGAATGTTTATAAATCCTGAATGGAGTTTTTGGCTAGATAGATAGTTTATGCAGTTATTAAAATGAATAGTGAACCCTAAAGTCTACCCTTTACTGGTCCTAAATTGTGACTTGGATGTTTTTTCTTCTATTCTGCCTATAGAGCAAAGGTGTGGTACAACTCCAGTCAATGGCATATTGTGTGTTCTGACACGTTTTCTCATCTTAGTGTTCCACTGGACAAGATTCCTCAAGGGATTAATATCCGTAGTAGAGACTTAATTCACACTGACTATGATTGGGTGACCTTGGAAACTCACTAACGCATGTATCATACAGTGGTTGTTGCAGGGTTTGCGTTTAATAGCACACAAGTATAGTACTTTGTGAATGTCTTATATTCAATCAGGAAGTGGGTATCACATGTTTAGTAAATATTTATAAAAACCTAGTTCTGTTGACTGTAACCTTGTGTGCCTTTAGTTGTACAAAAGCTGCATGGCAGGGTCTGTTGATCTTGTGTAGAGACTTTGTCTAAGGCATTTATAGTATAGGCCTTTGAATATCTAAATTCACTACTGCCTATGGGTAAGAGGAACAAACTAGAAATGGACAGCTGTGTCCAGAGGCTCTGTAGAGTAAGAGTCTGCCCTTCATATTTAATATATAAAAAATGAAATTTAAGCTGGCTGAGGTGCCCCTGGGCACGTTTCTTGTAATGCATTCTTCACTTAGCTCGCTCCCTTCGGCATTTGCTGTACTTGAGCTGTCCTTTTTTGGAACATGAGCACTTAAGTAAAATTTAAAACAAGAACATATTTTTTAACAGAGCAGCACAAAAGTGTTTTAAATGTGGTTGTTTCTCCATTAGATAAGGTTGAACTAACTGACCTGCTTTGATGATTCTGTTTTCTACTACTGTTATCTCATTTTACTACATCTCATGGTGCTTACTAAAAGATCACATTGTGTAAGTCAACAATAATGTACAGTTTACAGTTTTTACAGTTTGGGGGTGTATATTGGTGATTTGCAATCATTTACTATAAACTTTAGTCCCTTTGGTTGGGTTCTGATAAATATATCATTGAAAGCATGCTGTTATATCTGAATACAAAAACAAAAAACAGTGATCTCTAAGGACCCCTCCTCTCAATTATGGAGACCGGGAGAATGCAAAGTGTTATATTGCCCTTTCCACACTGAATAAGTTTAGTCACCCAAAGAAAAGGGGTTACAGGAAGATGGTGAAAGGAAAGTGATAAAGTAATGTAGGTATATCTAGGAAATGGTAAGCTGCAAATCTGTAGATTTTGTTTTGAATGGGTACATCAGGACTGAATTACAGGTTTGTGTATACAGGTAGTCCCCTGGTTAAGGACATCTGACATACAGGCGCCTCCTAGGGGGCTTCCCTGCTTGCTTGTGTGCAAGACAGAGGGAGGCGGTTTGCATGACTTGCTGGAGAAATTTTTTTGCTAAACACAGCTGAGGTTGTGGGTGATCTTAGGGGGGTGAGCTGCTTTCTGCAGCTTCTTGTAACTCTTTAATGACCAGACAAACTCTGAAGTTAATGAATGTCTAGGCTTCATAAAGTTTTTTTTACTTTGTTTGTGAATAGCTCAGTGGTGTTTTTATACAGCAACTGACACCGCGCTGCCTAATATGGTGAGACAAACATCTTTTCTAATTGCATTTATTAAAATAATGTACCTGTTCTGACTTGCATACAAATTCAACTTAAGAACAAATCTACAATCCTTATCTCGTATGTAACCCGAGGACTACCTGTATCTATACGGATTCCAAGTTTCAACCTCCTTCCAGTGGGAACACTAGTTTCAATTGTGGTTGATTGTGGTCTAATCACCATTTTATTAATATCGATCAGCCTGAACCCACAGATGCCACTTTCTGGAAACCCCCCAGCCCTCTTCTCCACTTTTTTTTTTTTGTGACTATTGTCTGTAAACTCCGCTAGCATGGCCTAGCCTTTAGCCCTCGTTTTGGTTTGTGCTGACAGGCAAAGCTGACACTTCGTAATGTGACATGGCAAGTCCATAACTTATTCCCCTCTTTACATTTTGGACAATGTAGTCAAATATACACTTTAATAGGTACTTAAGGATATGTGATAAGTGCTAGAATTTAAATGCCTAGAGTAATAAAGCATAATGACCTATACCATGTAAGCTTCTTCAGTCAATATCCCCTTAGGTTCTTTTTGTATAAAACAAACTGGATTAATGCCTGTTTGCACACTGGTTGCCTCCAGTCAATTGTGTAAGTTTCTCAGCTTCCCCCAGTGTCATACAGTCCAAACTGCTTCTCATTAATGTGGTATTATGTTTGAGATTGCTTCTCACACATGCAGTTTACCAGATTTTTTAACATTCAGAAATTTTCTTTTGTAATCCAGATGCTAAAAGCCAGCTCTTTTCCAGTCTGCTAAAGGGTTATCTATGAGCAAATTAATTTTTTAGGGTACTGTAATTCCAATAGAAACAATCAGAAAATTTATTTGTAAGTGCCTATCCTGTGCAGAAATGACATGTAGATATATATCAGTGTTTTTACTAGTAGTGTTTGTGAGCATGTGTTGTGTTGGCAGATTTGCATTTATTTCTAGTGAATTGTAGTGCATTTATGTTTGCTTTCAGAAAACTATCTTGCTCAAAGCCAATGTATTTGGAATAATAAAAATGCTAGATTCTGTAGTCCAGACTTTCGTTTTAACATGGGGAACAGAAATAACTTTCATGTCTTCTGGGAATCCTGAATAATTATAGTTATAATTACTAAACCCCTAACAGCCTTTGGAAGAACCCTGGTTGAGAAACACTGCTCCACTCAGTGGTAGGAAAAAAATGTCCTGGTTTAGGAACAATGTAAAGAGCAATGCTATGATATCCCTTCCCAGTAGGGGAGTGCAGGTAGTAATATGGTTTATAGGGGCTAACAGAGGTAAAGAATAACATAGAGAAATCATATTATGCTGTCATTTGTAGGCTTGTATATGTGTGTGTTGGGATGCTCAGGGTGTAAAAATGTTCAAAATACCACAGCAGCTGCTGTTGGCATACTGTGTGTACTTAATAAACCAATAAAAAGTGGAAACCTTTTACTAAAATAGCAGAAAGTAAAAAGCATATTGTTTCCAACTTTAGAAAATGTTAGTTTTTTTTCACTTTTCAAAAACTAATTTATTATGTTTAGAGCTTGAGATATGCAACACTCATGGGGATAAACCCCCAGTCCTTATTGCCACTGCTTAGTGTAATATTCTGTCAGCATTGCTTTGAATCAAAATGTATCACTTTTATGAGTACTGTGTACATGGATGTACAGTGTATTTAGGTCATTTTTTGGATGTCATAAATGTAAATATGCTTCCACAATAGATGTGCAGAGATAAAGCTGCCTATCATTTATTGCTGTGCCGTCTGAACTGCATGCCAACTGTGTTCCACAAAACTTGTCAGCCTTCTTTTAGCAGTTGTTCTACCCTTAAATTTATTCTTTTAATGCGTTGTAGATTAGATGATTGCCAAACTAAAGTTAAAGAACATTATATTGAAATAATATAAAGATAGCACAATCTATAACACAAAATTTACCAACATCTGCTTAACTTTAAGTCAAAGGATTTGGTTGTTGGATGTGAATTTAGTCCAAGGACTAATTCAATAAAACTGCCTTAGTACAGCAAAAAAGCGAGGGCTCCCAATGTTCTGAAGGTTCTCAATTATTTATTCAAGTGTTGAAGCATTTCTGCAGATATATATATATATATATATATATATATATATATATATATATATATGGTAAGAAATTCAAGGCGGGTGGAAGCCGCTGAATTGTGACCCAACTCATCAGTAACCACCCAAAAACAGCCGGGTGGTTGCCGAAAATTGCCCGGTGGTGCGCCCAGCTAAAAGGGTCTGGGGAGAACACTGTATATATATCTCCAAATGCATGTCCACATCACAACATTTAATGTACTTGGTGTGTCTGTATTTCCTCCCCACTATTTGTGTTCATTTAAAAATCAAAACCGAGAGCAGCCTATTTGTTGCCTTTAATTTGGCTGCTATGGGGTATTCCAGCTTCATTATGTAAAATGGTGTTTTTCAATGTAGAATATGCAATTGCATTAATTGAAGGAATTGCTTGATCTTCTTGCTTACAGCAAAAACTACTAGTAAGCACAATAGCATGTGGGTTTGTGTAGCATTATCTGCGGTTTTAAAAGCTCTCATTCTACTTCTCCTTGCTCGACAAATGTGAAAGATGTCCGGGAGATGGAACATAGCACAGTGAAAGGCTTACAGCCTGTGACTATTGTACAAACCTTTATTCTTACAGAATATGCTGCTAGAACATTCTGCACATTGCTACTGATCTGCACCGCTGGTTGGATTTTATGTAACCTTATCTTGCAATTTCAAGAGTAGCTAAACAAGAATTGATTTGCATGTAAATTTGCCTGAAAGTGGGTATAAAACTGTTTTTGCTACTGTGTAGTAATGGAAAGATTTGTTTGGGGTTGTTTAGGCCTAGTACACACAGGCCTAAAATTAGCAGCAGGCCTAATTTTTGTAGTATGCATTTTCCACTATTTTATCCATTACGGTTTTGAAAATAATCAAAAGTTTGCCTTCATATTTGCATTGAGATGAGCTTCAAACCACAACCAATGCAGTATATAAAGATTAAGTATATTATATGTGAGCAAACATGAATGCTCTACATACACAATATTCTATTGCAAACCATACCTTAAAATAAGAGTTTAGAAAAATGTTTTTCTACAAATGTGGAAAGAGCTTTAAAGTACAGGGCTAAATGAGTAGCTGCCAGTGTTGTCTGCCTTCCAAAACTTTTCTTGAGGTTAGCAGTAGCTTTAACAAACCTGTACTCAGAAAACACATAAAGCCTGACTTTTAATGTGCTTGTTGCCTAGTTTTTGATGCACAGACCTCAACATCTGGAACACGTATGCAGATTAGGTGTTATGACTGATACACTTACCTAGAACAAGCATAGACCTAACATATAAGAGGTATTGAGTTTAAATCAAGAATAAAATGTTTTTTTTAAAAAAAATGACCAGCAAAGAAAAAAAAAGAAATCCGGAACATGTAACCAACCCAGGTAAAAACACTCACTCTCTCACTAAGCATGACCACATCATATCACATCCTGATTTGATTTTTTACTTGAGCTCAGGTTGGGTTATTTACTTGGGTACATGCAAGAAAAGCACTAATCATGTGAAAGTTATTTATTTGGAAATTATATTTGGAGCCATTAACGAAAACTTTCTTATTTTTAGGTAAATGTAAATGTGGACTACATCCGTTCTGCCAGCGCAGCCACAGACACAGTCCCAGCATTTTCTGAACGTACCTGTGCCACCGTCACAATTGGTGGCATGTAAGTATTACAGTTAGTTAAGGCTACATTTTTGTGAACAATAAAGCTATAAAATGTGTATGTGTGTAAAATGTAATAAAGAATATATATATGTATGCAAACAAAGTACTGAAAGCCTAATCCCAAGTGTTTGGGGGACTGGGTGTTAGGGGTTAACACCTATGGAACACTGAGGGGTTGTAGCACAAGTGGGGACTGGATACTAAAGGATTAACGTGTTAATGACTGAGCCATGTGGGATTAATGCACATAAGCCGGGCCTGCGTTAGTCAACCGAGAGTACTAATGCACCAACACTGAGGACTAAGCACTGAGGAGTAATTGTTCCTAAAACTAGAAGAGAAGATCTCAAATTGGAAAAATTATGCTGTCTAAGAGAAGATCCTTTTGAAAATATGTACTATTTCCTCCTATGTCAACAAGATGGGATGTAAAGTGAAGTATGCTTAGTTGATTTACAAGATTGGTGTCCTCTAGTTTTTATTGTATTATTTGGGATATGTACATTTCTCTTGTTGTTTTAGAAGCATGAGTGGAGTTGTTCTCTGCTTTTAGTGGCGGTGGCCAATAAATTAAATAATAATGAACAGGGATGCACAAACATGCTTTGCACTGTTCTGACAGAAAAAACTGCATGCACAATATATGGTGCATTGTGCTGTGACCAATTTAATTGAATATGTGCCCTCAAAACAACAAAAATGTTAACTTCAAGGTTCTGGGCCATTGTATGTTTAAAGAGGCTAGTAAAACTACCAGAATCTGATTTTGTAATTTCCTCCTGTAATACCCTGTACAGCTTAGCTCAGACCAATAGAGCGTAAATCTGCATGAAAGCTGATGCATTTTGTTGCAGTGCTAGGGTGTTAATATGTTAAAAGAAGAATAAGCAGTAAAAGGACTGACAAGTTTGCTGATTTTCCTTCACTCTTTAATCACAAAGTTTTATAGACAAAGCTTATTTGTATTACAGTGTATAAATATATTGTGTACAATGTGTGTGTGTTTTATTAAACACATGGAGTGGAATATAATGGAGCACACTGGGCACTTGAACAGTAGTTAGAGATGAGTGAACTGTAAAATATCTGCTTCACTGGCAAACAGCACATTTTAGCATTTCTGGAGTGTCATGATTATACTTAACATATGTTTAAAGCAGACTTAAAAATTCTGTCTGCCTAGCTACTTAGATGAGCCTTCTGCTGCATCTGCATTCTGATCAGGTTGTTTTTGCTTGTCCTTGTCAATGTGTTAAGTCTCCAAGGTGGGTTTTATTTCCTGTGTTCCTGGAAGTAGTTTGGTAATTTGTCATAGGTGCTTCTCCATAGCAGCTAGTCTTGGAATGATCCCAAAGTGCTCTTGGCCATACTCTTTGTCCCAGAGAAAGCCCTTTATGAGACAACGGAGCATTATCCCAGAAGCTGCTAAGCCAACTGGAACTTAGAAATTGCCCTTATCTGCCAGTAGCACACAGATTGAGACATGTGCTTACAAAGCCATTTCTTCACGAGGATTAACAGTCTGGTTACTGTAACCCCTTCAAATCTCTGTTACAAGCCAGTTAGGATGTCTTCAACCAAACTTACAGAAACAATATGGGTGCTGTACACAAGATGTAAATATTATCATTATAATAACATTCCAATGTGTGGGTTTAATTTAAAGCCATTTATACCCAGCCCACCCTCTTTATGGAGACGACTAACAGCAAGCAGGTAAAAGGTTGTCTGTAGAATATTCAACCTCCCAATTTTCCTTTGTTTGTCCTGGAAGCAACAATAAACAATTTACCATTTTTTGATGGCTAATGGCCAAAATATAGTCGAGAGGTTGATCTAGTCATATACCACAGAACAATGATCGTTTTATCCATAAAATATGTAGTACCTAAATAAATCCAAGATGCAAATATGTGCTTGGTTTTTCCTCCTACCTAAAGGTAATCATTTTCATACAAACAGCCATTTTTTGCCCTTGCAATCCTCACCATGTGTAAATGTACTATTACTGAAAAATACTAAAAATTAGTGTGGATCATGTCCCTCGAAGTCACAACCCTTTTCAAGCTTGGAACAAATTTAGATTCAAAAGGATCCAGAGGGAATAAGGAATATTGAATTCTGAAATAGCTACTGTTCCTATATCGGGATATAAAAAGTGCTGCACATGACTACACTGCAGAGAAATTGGTAGCAGAGATAAGTAAATCTCAACAAAACAGACAAAATGGCTTATTCCTTTAGGCATTGCAAATGGCTAGCACAAAAAAAAAAGAAAAGAAAAAACATATTCTGTTTAAGCAGCAGCCTTAATTTAAAGCCCACGTCCAGCCTTCCCCCATTGGTGACTTCTCTACCCTTTTAGTGCTCATTTTTCTTTTCAATTTACATTTTCCTGATGTTTGATCCGTCAGTCACGTCGTTTACCTTTTCCTTTTCTAATTTTTCCAAGTAGTTGGTAATTCTGGCCTGTCCTTTTTCTGATTTGCAACATCAGGGGTCCTCATTATATCGGCACTGCTTTGTTCTTCAGTAACCATACTGATTCTCCTTCAGTGAATGCAAGTTACCATACTGATTCTCCTTCAGAGCTTGGTACAACAAT
The DNA here is from genome assembly GCF_032062135.1 of Pyxicephalus adspersus. Classification (NCBI taxonomy): domain Eukaryota; kingdom Metazoa; phylum Chordata; class Amphibia; order Anura; family Pyxicephalidae; genus Pyxicephalus; species Pyxicephalus adspersus. Next base: position 114,828,504 of record NC_092859.1, on the reverse strand, counting down.
ACCTTCCATGGATTATGGCTAGGTACACACGCGCAAACAGTGCTGTTTGTACAGCGCTCGTTTATGCATCCCGCAGTTCTTAGTCGTTGGAAAGGATTGTGAAAGATCCTTTCCACGTACAATTATTGCAAGTGTTTACATAGCCTATGACCTCAATCTCTTCAGTTTGAGTCATGCTCAATGTAATTTATTCCAGAAGTCTAAGAATAAAATTACTGTGGTGGATCATGTGATTAAAGACTAGTGTACCGGCCTTGGACAGCAGTAAACACGCAACCAGATTTATATTTTCACACTAGACATATACTTCTTCAACAATATATTCACCTAGAAGTGAATAAAGTTGAGGTCCTGCTTCCATTTATTCCTCAAAGGTAGTTTATTAGGGATGTTTCAAAACGGTGCAAACAAACACATATTCTCAGGTGATATATACCATTTTGTGTGTACTAGGTGACCTTGAGAAATAGAGATCAGTAAATTGGAAAAATACAGGGACATTTGTGTAAATGATGCTTTTTACCAAAAGATAAAGTGTTTTCATGTTGTTATCCCCCTATAGAAATGGTATGTTGGGAGGGAGGAAATTCATAACTAAAGCTGCGTACACACTTCCAATTTTTGTCGTTGGAAAGGATCTTTCACGATCCTTTCCAACGACAAGGGGCTGCAAGATGCATGAACGATGCTGTACATACAGCACCGTTCATGCTCTATGGAGAGGGGAGGGGGAGAGCGACGGAGCGGCACCCTGCTGCGCGCTCTCCCCTTTCATTAGGATCGGCTGTCGTCCATCGTCCGTGGATCCGGTCGGTCGTCCGGACGATGGACGACACCGACTGTACACACAGAAGATTTTCGCCCGATATTTGGCCGATGCCGATTATCGGGCGATAAAAATCTGCCGTGTGTACATAGCTTAAGGTTTAGCCTGTGTGAACTGGAAATTTTTCTTTGAAAAATTGACCATTTAAAAAAACATTTTTTTTTGTAATGCATAAAGAACAGAATTCAAGTGAATCTTGATATCCATGCCAGGTCTGTACAACAGTAGTGCTGGTTGTTTGTGGAGTACATTTCTTATTTTTGAAGCTGAAAAGCTTTTGAAGTCTCAAAATACTGTGTAGCCTTTCTATCGCTTTTGTTTCACTTTTAGCACTCTGTTTACTACTGGGCTTTTGAGATTTTAGCAGCACAAACATATTTCTAAAATAGCCTAACAGAGTCATGGCTTTAGGCTGCAGCTAAAATTAAACATGGTGGATGTGTTTACACCCTCCGACTGGTATTGCTATAAAAGTCAAGCTTTAGGATTAGAATGTCCAAATCACTTTTTATTGCCTTTCTAAAAGCTGCTCAAGACACCCCTCCCAGTGGTTTGCCCTGTACTTCAACCCATACAAGATAAACTGATGTTCTGACAAAACCATTGTTTCCTTTCCTTAGTACAACCAGTACATCCAGATTTGGGCATAAATGGTCGTACTAAAAATGCTGAGACACCTTAGTAAAAACTTTTCCCAAGAAAAACTTCAATATCCTGGCACTTGTTACTTGAATACAGGTAGTCCCCGGGTTATGGACATCCAACAGAAAGACGCCTCCTAGATACGAACGAGGCTTTCCTGCTCACTGTGTGCAGAACGGAGGCTGGATGGGGGCGGTTTGCATGACTTGCAGAAGAAATCTTTTGCTAAAGACAGCTGAGGCTGGGGGTGGGGGGGTTGAGCTTTTTCTGCAGCCTCTTGTAACTCTTATTACCAAGACAAACTCTGCAGTTGTTTCTTTTTGTGTATCAAAGCACAGCTTGCTGCAGAATTTAATGAATGTCTAGGCTCCATACATTTTTTTTTTTTTTGCTTTCTTTGTGGTTACCTTACAGTGGTGATTTTTTTATAGTAACTGACACCACGCTGCCTAAAAATGTTGAGACAAACATCTGTCCTAATTGCATTTTTTAAAATAATGTATCTGTTTTGACTTGCATAAAATTCAACCTCTATAGACATTGCATTGATGGTGTGTGTGTATATATATGTGTATATATATGTATATGTGTGTATATTTTGTGACATGACAGTGTCCCAAAAATGGCAGGGAAAGTGCATTATTTGCTCCAGGGAATAGAAAGTGTTAATTGATTATTAGGTTTTGACAAGAAAACCAGGTACTTTAGGGCCCTGGAGCTGGCCAAGGGAGTGAAAGGGTGGGTTCCTTGGCCCAACCCAATCTTGACAGGGATATATGCACCTGCAGTCAGGTGCAAGAGGGGAGGGGAATTTGATCAGCAAGAGGCTGACGGAGAGCCAGAGTGGATTCCAGGCTGAGGGAGAGCGCCAGAGGCCAAACAGTACCGATATAGTGTATGTGTTAGTAAGAGAGGGCACCTAGGTGAGGTAGCCAGAAATCCAGCCAGGCTACTGTTTATTTTGTTGTGAAGTACTGGGGAGTGTGCGGTAAAGGTGCGTACACACTTCCAATTTTTATCGTTCCAATCGAACGACGAACGATCGATTGGGCAAAAAATCGTTCGTAAAAAAGTAACCAACGACGCCGACGAACGAGGAAAGTCGCTGGAAACGAACGACCGGACCGACGGATCGGATTGGACGACGATCGTTGAGCATCGTTCGTGTGTACGGTCGTTCGTTGATCGTCCATGTTCAGAGCATGCGTGATGAACGAACGTCCGTTCACTTTCCTGTCGTGCACATAGTTCCTCTATCGCTCAAACGATCGTATCTATTGTGTGTACAATATCTACGAACGATCGTGTCGTTAACTCTATGTGCAGCATCGGTGCTATACGATCGTTCGTAGATATCGTGCATGAACGTTCGTCGTTCGTTTTCCAACGATAATAATTGGAAGTGTGTATGTAGCTTAACACTTGGCCTAAACAAATGAAATGCTGTTTTTTTGGACTTTAGGAGTCTGCTGTCTCTAATCTGCCCTGTAACCATCCCCTTACCATGCAAGATAATAATTTTTCTGTTTTGCTCTTTTTTTAATTGTTTTTATATACATTATGCAAGATCTACTGTTTGCACAGTTATTTCATAGCCACCATGAACACATTATTTTAGGTACAGTTACAAAAGTTGCATCTTTGTATTTAGCATTGTATCTCTCATTTATATAATTTTAATGTGGTTTGCTTTGGGTGTGTAAAGATCAGATTTTCAGGAGCTAGAAGTTGACCTCTAGTTCAGGAATTTTAAGTTCCACTTTCAGGGCATGCTGGGAATTTTAATTAATAGCAATGTTTACTGCAGCTGGCCCGAGCCCTTGGGTGCTGTGCAGTGGGAGAGTTAAATGCTTTGGATAGATTAATTGTCAGATAAGCTTTATGACCTTGCAGAATTTGAGTAGGATATCCTCCTAAGCTGTGGTTGGAAGCCTTTTAATATTCATTTGTATTGTAAATATTTCCATATTAAGGCTTTTTCATACAAATTGAACAGATTTCATTTTCTCAGAAAATTTGAAATCACATCTATGTATCCCATAAGAGCTTTACAGTATTGTCACTATCCCTCTGTAACAATGTCTCTGCTCTCCAACCAGTGGACGAGGTGAGTTGTGCTCTGCTTGAAGGCTGTTCTGTCCTTATGACTTCCTGCAGGGCTACGTTAATCTCCAGGGCAAGAGTGCTAATCATAGGAGAGTTATGGTTTGACTTAAATCATAATTTCCTCTATTTGTCAGTTTGTGTCACAACATAAGCTACTTAAATTCTGGCCTGTTATGCTTACTAAGGTACTTTAGTGAACAGATAGTGTGGTACTATAGAATTGTAACATAGTATTACTATAAAAATTTGCAAAAGCTTGTTGGAATATAAGTAAACCATGTGACCTTGGTATAGATGACATGTAATCCACTTGAGTTGTACAGAGTGTTCGATGCATTTGTTTACATTGGCTTCATATGCAAGCTGGTTAAGGAAACCTTCAACAGATAAGAATAGGAAAAACTGACAGTGACTTTTAGAGAGCTTGACATGCGAAGAGGATGGCAAGTGTCTGAATTATTGCAAAACGCAGTCTGGCAGGTACAGTAGCACAGAGACTGACACACAGAGTAATACACTAGCATGAGATTGAAGAATAGGAGCTGACAGTGATGGAGGTACAGACTTCCACTCTGGAGATAAACATGCTGAAGCAGATGGACTGATGTTGGCTGGATGTATAAACTTAAAACTGTTGTAGCCAGTTGCAGAAAAATAGTGTAGGTTGTGCCAAGCAAAGTCTGAGCTAAAATAAATAAGGACTGTTGTACTGTTGTGTTTCTCAGACCTCCTAAAATGACATAAGCTGGTACTTTTCAAGTCCTAGAGTAGTTATATTCATATATAGCGGAGTGTAATGGACCTAATAGCAGCAGTGGAAGACTATATTAAACTTAGATGATTGTTATGATGTTGAGCAGTTTGGTAGGAGAAGCATTGATGGCAAAAGTCTGTCTGCCTAAACCGTAAGAGAATAGGATTTGTCAGAGAAGGCAAACTTTGAATGGAAACAGAAAAGATTACCAAAGTCTTTGTTAAACAGTATTGGATGGAGTCAATTTCCTTGCACGTATATCTATAATTATAGGGAAAGATTAGTGTATATGTATAAATTGTTGGTTTGAAGTTAAAAATGTTAGTATGTTCAAATGTTTTTAAACAAAAAATATAAACTTGTTTGCATCTAACTTATTTTATTTCTACGTGGGACAGGCATCCATGATCATTCCCCTTCTTTAATCTGTTTCCTGCTTTGCATAGGTGTGCTGGGGATTATTGTTCTGTTGTATAACCCAGTTTTGGCAAAGCTTTCACATTGTTATCACATTTAATGCTACAAAATACTTTATATAGAAGAGTTATGGTTGACTTAAAGACCGCAAAATGGCCACGTCATGTGGTTGCATATCAAGCCCAAATCATCCCCCATCCACCACTGTGTTTTGGTTTCGCTTTGTTTAGGTCTCTTCCGTTTAAAGGCATAAAGTTCCAGAGGTCTTGTGGTTGCAAGATGTATCTCATCCATGTAAGCCATATGTAATCAGTATTTTTGTGTTATGATCGTGAAGAAAGAAAAAGCTTTGCACTGAGAGTGGATGTACTTTCTTTTTCTCATGACTAAATGTGCATTCAGTATAACTCAATGTGCTTACTGAAATTATATTATCCTTTGCCTTTGAGGTAAGGGTGACTCGCTTATAAACCAACCACAATATTGTATGTACATTTTTCCTATCCTATACTAGAATGCCTGTTAAATTAGATTTTAACCCTTTTCAGCTTAATGTAGAAAGTTGAAAAATGTCCCTCCTTTTAAGTGCTTATGACAGCACAGTGATCACTGTTAACTATAACAAAGTAAAAAAAAAAACTAAAGCCTTGTATCCTTCAAAAACATGTAAGAGCATAAACATTTAGGTATGCAAATTGAAAAAAGTTAAGTCTCGTGCTGATGGTTTTAATTTAGCTGGGGCATGTAGAACTTAATTTTGATCCCAAAAGAATTGGGTGAATTCCATTCCATATTCTGTATGTGGCTCTGTGCAAAGGTAGCCGCTGTTCTGGCCCCTGATCAGAGTGCAAATGAGGGTCTTTGTGTTAATTCCAGCACTTGCGTTTACAGTAGGCAAATAAACACTCTACTTAAATCTAGACCACCCATCATAAGAATAGTTTTCTACAATCCTGCCATGTAAGATTGTGGAGTGCTTCATTTTTGACTATATCCAGTGCACACATAACACTTCATTGACATATTTCATACCAATCAGAATGACAAAGGGTGCATCATACAGGGAAAATATCTATCCAGTATTTAATACTGGTGTTTTTTTTTTTTTTGTGGTTAATAAAATCATAGCCTCTTCCTCCTTTATAGGTGCCAATTGTGTAAAACCATTGTTCATTTCCTACCTTGTGCACATGAGTTTGTGCACAAATTGTGCACATGGGTTTTGAGTGTTTGTATGTGTGTGTGTTATGATGTTGAGCAGTTTGGTAGGAGAAGCATTGATGGCAAAAGTCTGTCTGCCTAAACCGTAAGAGAATAGGATTTGTCAGAGAAGGCAAACTTTGAATGGAAACAGAAAAGATTACCAAAGTCTTTGTTAAACAGTATTGGATGGAGTCAATTTCCTTGCACGTATATCTATAATTATAGGGAAAGATTAGTGTATATGTATAAATTGTTGGTTTGAAGTTAAAAATGTTAGTATGTTCAAATGTTTTTAAACAAAAAATATAAACTTGTTTGCATCTAACTTATTTTATTTCTACGTGGGACAGGCATCCATGATCATTCCCCTTCTTTAATCTGTTTCCTGCTTTGCATAGGTGTGCTGGGGATTATTGTTCTGTTGTATAACCCAGTTTTGGCAAAGCTTTCACATTGTTATCACATTTAATGCTACAAAATACTTTATATAGAAGAGTTATGGTTGACTTAAAGACCGCAAAATGGCCACGTCATGTGGTTGCATATCAAGCCCAAATCATCCCCCATCCACCACTGTGTTTTGGTTTCGCTTTGTTTAGGTCTCTTCCGTTTAAAGGCATAAAGTTCCAGAGGTCTTGTGGTTGCAAGATGTATCTCATCCATGTAAGCCATATGTAATCAGTATTTTTGTGTTATGATCGTGAAGAAAGAAAAAGCTTTGCACTGAGAGTGGATGTACTTTCTTTTTCTCATGACTAAATGTGCATTCAGTATAACTCAATGTGCTTACTGAAATTATATTATCCTTTGCCTTTGAGGTAAGGGTGACTCGCTTATAAACCAACCACAATATTGTATGTACATTTTTCCTATCCTATACTAGAATGCCTGTTAAATTAGATTTTAACCCTTTTCAGCTTAATGTAGAAAGTTGAAAAATGTCCCTCCTTTTAAGTGCTTATGACAGCACAGTGATCACTGTTAACTATAACAAAGTAAAAAAAAAAAACTAAAGCCTTGTATCCTTCAAAAACATGTAAGAGCATAAACATTTAGGTATGCAAATTGAAAAAAGTTAAGTCTCGTGCTGATGGTTTTAATTTAGCTGGGGCATGTAGAACTTAATTTTGATCCCAAAAGAATTGGGTGAATTCCATTCCATATTCTGTATGTGGCTCTGTGCAAAGGTAGCCGCTGTTCTGGCCCCTGATCAGAGTGCAAATGAGGGTCTTTGTGTTCATTCCAGCACTTGCGTTTACAGTAGGCAAATAAACACTCTACTTAAATCTAGACCACCCATCATAAGAATAGTTTTCTACAATCCTGCCATGTAAGATTGTGGAGTGCTTCATTTTTGACTATATCCAGTGCACACATAACACTTCATTGACATATTTCATACCAATCAGAATGACAAAGGGTGCATCATACAGGGAAAATATCTATCCAGTATTTAATACTGGTGTTTTTTTTTTTTTTTGTGGTTAATAAAATCATAGCCTCTTCCTCCTTTATAGGTGCCAATTGTGTAAAACCATTGTTCATTTCCTACCTTGTGCACATGAGTTTGTGCACAAATTGTGCACATGGGTTTTGAGTGTTTGTATGTGTGTGTGTATATGTGTATATATATATATTATATTTATTTATATATTTTTTTTTAAAGCTCCCAGTGAACTGATCATTTCTCCTGGGCCGATCTTTCAGAGCCTTGTTTTCTGTTCATCAGGCAGTAGGAATGCATGTTCTCTTTAATCGCAGCACATCACATGCTGTTAAAAGGCCTGCTCCAGGCTTTCTCCTATGTTTTCCACATAATGTAAATAGTCTTTGTATTGATTACACTTCATCTTGGCTTATTGATTTTTTTTTCTTCCCCTCTGCATTCCACACCCTATACACCTCAATGTTGATAAATAAATCTGTTTTTATATGTATGCAGTTCTGTCATGTGAAGGTAGCTTGCTGGGTTGTGGCATGAAATGTTGTGAACCCTGAACCACCAATGCAAATTATTTTTGGTATTCTTTCAATGCCATTTGTAGTGAAGATCTTACATGTAGTCAAGTCTTTAAATTTTTGGTTATTGGAATTTGATTACCATAATTTATCAGAATACATGGAATGTTTTACAAAAAATGTAAGTAATGTTTCAACTAAATTATAACGATTATAAGTTTTTCATATATTTTATCTCATCAAAAACATTTAGGATTGTCTAAACATCTGCATGAAAAGTTAGTGTATGTGTTAGTGTTTGAAACTGTTCATACATTCTTGTATTTTCAATGGCTTTTGATATTACAGATCTGCAGCTTTCTCTATACATTACCCTCCCCTAGTCTTTACAATAAGTATCACTTGAGGATACTTTGAAGTATTTTCCTAAATTACTCTGGGTAGGTTCAGGAGTTTGTAATAACGGCATTTTGTTCCATTGTAGCTTCTTTGTACATACGTAGTTTTAGACTGTTTTGCTTTTCTTATGGAATAATACGGTAGTCAGACAGTTCTGGTGACTTTACCTCTATGTAATAAAACATGAGTGCTCTTCACTTGCACATCGGTGAAGCAGATATACCAGAATATTATGTTGTGATCATTGTGTTTTGTTCTTTATAGTAGTGGTGAGTTGGCAGCCAGGTATGGCCTCTCGGGCACTGCTAATTTGTCATTCTCTGTATGTCTGGCAGCAGTAGTAACTGTCAATAGTAACGGCTTTGTGATGGTTCGAAGCTTTCCATGGTTAGTTTGTCTCATGTGATTTTTAGGAAAGGTTAAGGTTTCAGATTGTTACGGTAGGCAAAGCAGCCTTCCTGGGCTCAAGCTCACTTGAGACAAATGGAATCATTCTAGTTGTCTGGCTGCTCGAAGGAAAGGGATTATACTGGATTGAGGATTTCTTTCCTCTGTTTCATTCTGACTCAGACTTCCTATTTCAGCTCGTTATAGTACCTGACATTTTTTTTTCTTCACTCTGAACCATCTCAGGTGGTGCACTGCTTTTTCTAATTTTTTTTTAAGCACTTGAGCGATCTGGTATGGCTTTTCCAGTTAACAGAAATGTGATGTAAATGCCAAGTCTGCTTTGATATGTAAAAATTCAAGCTTTTCACAGCACTCTGTTCGTCATGCTGTATGAATATTTAAATACTATAATGTTCTGCTTTTAATCGATGTAACCTTTTAGTTTGGTGCCTCAAGGTTTTTATGGTGATTTCTGTGTTTGTGTTAAGATACTGCTCTCCATAGAGATCTGCTACTGCTGTTTCAGCTACGGGTCATGTTTCTTTTAATATATCACTTTCTTGAAATTCAACAACAAAGATGGTATAATTTTTCAAGTTAAGATTGTAATTTCTCCTGTAAATTCATTTACCACCCCTTATCTGCCAGCAAGCAGATAATTATCTTGCATATAGCTGAAACACTTATTTAATGATTGGCTGTTGTTGTCTGCAGTTGGTGTATTGCTGTTATGAATTATGTATATAATTAAACCACTAATAATTTGTGTTGTGGCTGCAAACTATTATAGTTAACCCCATGAAGACGTTGGCTGTGGCCGCAGTCATCATTAATGCCTGCCTTCAGAGGGACAGCTCTTGTATTTACCATTGCCTGGTTGGTTCATCTCATATTTGGGGTGGCATATGTATAAGAAGAAATAAAATAAATATGAATGCTGTTCAAAATGTTATCTGTACTTTATGGTAAAGCCGATCTGCAGGCAAATAATAAATCCCCCTTATACACACACCGCCTTATGGCTGTCATAAAAAAAATACCATGTTGCAGTCCTGAGTCATTTCTCCCTTTAACAGCGCATGGGTCTTCCTTTGGGTGTCAGTTACTCTCTGTATGATGTACACGCCTGGGGGGAATTTGTAAAATGTTTGTTACTCACTGAAAAAAATAAATACCCAATGTATTGCAATGCATTTTGAGTGTTTGATGTTGCAGTTTAGTGGTATGTATGTTTGACAGCTCATGTGTAAAAGCAGCCTTTATATGAAATATGAACATGTCTAACACGTCTTTTTTTTTTTTTTCTTCTCTGCTACACTGTTGGATCCATCCTAAATCCTCTGTGATGCAGGCTTAAGTGCCCTTGAATGTTGTGGTTCAGGATAGACAGTTCTTGATTGGATGAGGCCCACTGTTCAGTGGATCGCACAAAACTAGGTGTCGGAGACCTGTCCTAAGGATACTTGTTACAGAAGTTAATTGTTTATTTGACTAATATAGGCTTTATACAGTTCAGAATGCACCTTCAAGATACTGAGTTTTATAGTTAAAAAGTAATTATGAATCTGTCAACAGTAAATTACCAGCTCTGCTGAATTCCTATTCTTCTTCCAGACCTGTTGCTTATTTATCACCTGATAAGTCAGAATTGCCACAGAGATGTTTGTATTTGGGTGTTAAGGTCATTACATCATTTATTTCAATACGTATACGTATTTGTAATTATTAAATGGGAGTCTTTTATGATGTCTGTTAATCTGTATTAGCCCGTTAATGGGAGTAAATGTGTGTGCGCTGTAAACTTGCTAAATTAATCTGTGAAATAAATTTGAGGCAAATAGCCTTTGTCAAAAAGCTACTACCATCATACACTTACCTTTGAAAAGAAAGTGTTGATTTTTTGTTTAAAATAAAATTTGGATTCTTACTTTTTTCCTTTCCCTTTATTAGTGTATTAATATTTAGTAAAAGACACTTGACTTGTGTTTGGCAGTGCACTGTTGTGTACTGTAAACACAACTGAAAGCCGCTCCAACTGCTGGCCGAGTCTTTGGAAAAAAACATAGTATGTATTCTAAATTCTTGTGGGGATAGCATAGTTTTTAAAACAAGCAGTCACCAGCACCGAATGAGTGCTGGTTTGTTTTCCTGAAACCCAACCCTCATGTGTTCTGTTGGGTTGAGTATTAGGGGCTCTTTATAGGGCTGTATCCTCCCTGTAACACTTGAGATCAGTCATGGACAAATGTAATCCCTTTCTCTTTAAAAGTGCCTAAACAGATGGAAAGGTTTATAAATTCACTTAAATCATTAAAAATAGCCAGAAACTTTTTCGAGGACATAACTTTTGTTAGAGGCTTTCCTTAAGTTTTTCAGTGGACGTGTAATTTTTCTTTCATTGATCTTTTTTGTGGGTTGTTTTTCATTTCCCTTCACTGCTTCCTTTTTGAGTTATTAACTGCAAAGATCCATCTGTTTGCTCTATTACACCTCATGACGTGTGGCAGCAGATCCTTCAGTCTGTCATCAAGTTAATAATCTAAGCTTCCTTTTGCAATTTGGGACAGTTCAAAGCTGGCACCTACTTAGTGCCCCCATTGGATTTAAAAGTATTTAATGCTGATGTTCCTTGTTCTGCCGTTGAGCAGGATCTCTAAAAACAATTTTCACATTGATGCTTGCATGATTTTAGAGACTGCCTAGGTTCCCTAAGATAAATAAAGAAAAATCCTTAAGATCCTTGCATCCGGCTTGTAGTTGACCTACGGATTAGATTATATATATATATTAATGATATACAGCTTGCAAAAGAAAATCCTAAATTTTTTACGTATACGCATTTAAATGCTAGCAGAGAATTTCTTTTAGATCATTTTCTTAAATTAAAATGTCTTAAATACATTGCTTGATTTCATGCATGGTTTGCAGCCTTTTGCTGCATATAGCAAGTTGTCAGGAAAAAAATGCTATAAAGTTTTCTGCAGATTAATGACAGGTATGTAATATTCATCAGAATTGTGCCTGCTGATATATCCAATTCACTTTGTGCTGTAAGGAAATAATGCGTATTGAAGGTGGTAGCTGTTATAAAAACCTAATTCACTATAATGCTGTTACAAATCATTGTTTTTAAATCTGTAATAGAAGCATAGGCACTAGGACTACACTGTACCAAGATTTCTAATATAAGCAAATGCTTTGGAAATTGAGATATTAGACAGCCTGCCCAATGCTGGAACACCATTCATGACTTCAGTGTTGCCGTCCTTCTTGTAGTTTGGAACTGGTGATGTGAGATTCTGTGGAGTTTTTTTTTGTGTAAGTTACTGCTTAGATACAAAGGTTCATTTCTGCTTTTGAAAGATTTGTTCTGTACAACCCTCATTTTCCTGCTAAACTTACATCAGTCCAATTGTCTTAGGCAGGAATAATGAAGAGCATTCTCATATTTAAATGGCAGTGATTATGTAAGATGCTGGTTAGCTCAAGATATTGCATCTTTCTTTTTGGGCCCTTCATGTCATTCTCCGAAAAGCCATTTTCTATTACTTGGTACCCCCCCTTTCCTCAGCCATGCCCTTAGCACACTTGCATTGAATGCTACCATTTCCCTGGAGACAAAATGACAAGAATTTTGAATTCAAAACATGAGATTTAATTTGTTCTTTTACAGAGGATGTAAGGGAAAACCATTTCCAAACATGACCCATAGGCTGGGGCTACATTTTAATAGAGCTTAAATAGCTACTTGATATATATGCAGTAGTACTTGCCAGCTTTACATGTAAATAAGCTTTTATGTTTACCTGTAGAGGGTCCATAGAAATGATTTCATTATATGTATTCCTGTGGTAGATTGTAATCTTACCTAGATGATCTTTTTCTTCTGTTAACCTGGATAGTCGGAGCTCCTTTTGTCCATATTGTAGATCCTCCCTTCACACAGCTTTGATTTAATTGGAGATCAACATTCAGGAGAGCTATAATGTGACTTCAGGTAAAAACACAAAAAGCTAATGAGAATGAATTTGCCATTTGACAGTATTTCTGACCTACCCCTGTAGAAGTGTTTTGGAGATTGTGACAGCCAAGCTACCACAACTTTTTAGCTTTAGGTTAGATGATGGGACTGTTGGTTTGATTTGGGGAGGTGTGGGGAGTGTTTGCTGAGAACAGGGATACTTTTTGATCTAGTAGGAGACAAAACAGACACAAGCCTTTCATGGTGGATTGAACTTGTCTAGCAGTCAGAGATATCACGTTCATGATCAGGTCTGTCAAATAGCTAATTTTTAAAGCCACATTACACAGCTTGGAAGTTTTGTGTGGTTTGAGACAAACCAGGAATTGGACTTTTTTCTTTAGTGATGTGACAAGTTGTCTTTTCATGTCTTCCTGTGGCAGTGGTGGATCCTGAATTCTACAGAAAGCAGCACAATATATTTAGTTGTTGCCACTTTCTGTACCCTTCTGCTGTATGTCCAGGACCAGTGGACTCAAACAGGTTGACCAGACAGTACATGTTTTTTTGGGGCTTGAGAATGACACGATCAACAAAGTATTTTGAATTTTGTTTCTTCTTTGATGGTATTACCTTGATAGATTTTCCCTGACCTGTAAATGTTTTATTTAAAGCATAAAAAACAGCTTTATGTAAAACACGTTATGGAAAATTGAAATGACACCAGTAACACCAGCTGAATTTGGTTATGAGATCAGTCTGTGTTCTTCTGGGTATTCCTCATAACTGTATTGAGGATTGTACTGTTCTTTGTGTCAAGAAAAACTTTAATCAGGGTAGGTGTACTGAAGCATGTTTAATAGCTTGAAATATATTCTTGACTTTTTTTAGTCAGGGGGAAAAAAATATTCAAATGGTAAGAAAGCAAAAAAAAAAATTTTTTTTCTTAGGTTCGATATTTTAAGAATTTTATATAGTGCCAACCTCTCCTGTGCCACTGTACAATAAACACGTTGTGAGAGCAAAATTATGGAACAACACAGATTGACAGCTTTTTGTTGTACCAAGGGGGAGGGGGATCCAATAGAGTTGTGTGCTTGTTTGTATAGGTAAGAAAATCAGTGTGTAGTAAATGTAGTGGTAGCTTTCCCCAAATGAGTTGGTAAATTAAGATACCCATAGTTGGGTGGTTGCCAACCCCAATATAAGTATAAGAAAAACAGAAAAAGAAAGGGGTTTTTATGGCAAAAATGGCTATTGTATAAATTATCACGTATATATGTTTATAAAGATGTACAGATATATAGATATAGATATAGATATATATATATTATCCACCACAAGGGTAAAAGGGTAAACCTGTACTTGTATCGCTGTATCTACCACCAAGGTAATGTAAGATACAATTGCTAAACTCCTTCCGAAGATGTTGCCTGAATGACCTTTTGGATTCAGTAGTTTGTCACACACCGTGCATGCAGATAAGGTTTTTTCCTCACAACCTATCACACAGGTAACACCTGAGCTTTATACTTATTCTGAGCCAGGGATTCAAAAGGTATTAATAACAAAGGATCAGAACACCGACAAGGCAAGCTGAATTTGGAGGAATTAGGTTAGAAATAGCAGCCTACATGCTCCGTGGAGGTCTTTTTTTTTAAACTAATATATTTGTGGTCCATTTCTACCAATGTTGCAGCAGCCATTTTCAAGTTGATAAATATAATATTAAATATCCTTTAAGGTTATTTAAGTACTAAATATTCCATGACTATTTTTGGCCTATTTAGTATGAAAGAAAATATATTCAAGCTAGTGTACATTACCCAGTAACAAAATGATGGGGACATTGTGAGGTGACAGTCCTTTAGTCACCTTGATTAATAAAGGTATGCAATGTTTCCCATTTGGACTTCAGTCAGTTCCAGTGAAGTAAGCATTGTTTCTATAACAATGTGTGTTTTATTTATTGCTAAACAAGTGATGTTAAATTGCCTCTTTATGACTTTATTGCAGCGAACGGGATGTGGCTGGCCTTTAAATGGTTCCAGTAGACCATTACGCCTATTTCCAAGAGGGCTGTCGACTTATAGAGAAAGATGTCAAGTTAGAATTCTGCTTCCCCCGACCATAAGAGCAAAATAACAGCTCAGCAGCTTTCCTACACCCACTAAGTGAGGATTTTATGATGTGCACAAATTTTGCTGCAGAGACAGCTTTAGAAGGGTTATTTCTGTACTGAAAAATAGAACGTAAGCTACCTTGGGATTGAACCCAGGCCTGCACGAATGCTGTCCAGGTGCCTTTGGAAGCTGATCCATCACTAACAAGGCTTTATTAGCTCTAGTGTTGCAAGTTGCATTTTTTGCTAATTTCCGTTTATTTAATACCTAGAGAGGCAAACAAAATACTCAATAGTGTAAACTTCCGCTTAATTATTCTGGTATGTACTGTGAGCATTTAAGCCACATTTGTACTAAAATGCAAGGTCCTGTACTATTTTGAAATAAAAATGTAGCACGTTTTGCAGCAGTCTGCCATTTAGATGAATCTATTCCTTTGAGTATGTGTAGCTGATTTTAAATGTGCTGATTTTAAATGTGCTGATTTTAAATGTGCTGATGTTGAATGGCCACTGGGTGGGTTCATGGCTCAACTTTGCATATGCAGACAAAAAGACCTTTCGCCTCGGTATATTTTGCTTTCTGTACAGCGTTATTACAAGTCAGTGCAGTAGTGTTCTAGACAGAGCAGACCAGAAGCATTTGAAAAACATTGTGGTCTTGGCCTTCGTATGACCTCCTGAGACATCTTACTGACTTAAGCTTAGAAAGCAGATAAATGCATGCTGAGTTAGTATTTGACTCTTAATTACTATGCTGTATTATCTGCCCTTATTTAACACAATAAATGTACATATAGAAGGCATAGGGACACATTTGTGTATAGCTATATTAAAAGTGCTGGGTTATGGTTCTGTCTGTTAGTGCTGAGCACTGCTGGGTTATGGTTCTGTCCAGCATGAGCAGGCCTTTTTAAAGGAAAACTATTTTCACACTGGATTCTTGGCATATTTATAAATGTGCTGATTTAATTCATAGAAATTCACAAAGTTACAAAGAAAACTTTTGTTTGTCCCCCGTGAGGACAAACAGGTGTTCTATGGGTCAAACGGAACATTGACTGCTAGTCATCTTCTAACCCGCATGCTTCTGAATCCTGCTCTGTACTTCCTTGTTTGAACTAAAGTATTTGTCAGGTTTGCTAACTACTGTATATGCCGCGTCCCACACATAATTGTAGTACTCAGGCAGCAGAACTCATGATTGATCTGACGTCTGTGGGGTATCTGCAGATCGCACCAGCTCAACCTAGAAAACCTGCTCCGATCAAGATTTACCTTCATTCTGTCCCAAACGTTGTGGTTTGGATGCTTGCTGCATGTTAAATGGTCCCCTAGTTTATATGCTATGTGTAAGGATAAGCTGTTTTACCTTAACAGTCAATGATAAACATAAGCAATATTCTTACATGTCTATATAAACATTATAATATATCATTTTAAAATGTGTAATTGTAAGCACATAAAATGGGAAAATAAGGTCAGGTTTGTTTTTTCTTCTAAATGATGCAGCTATGTAATCTGCATTTTGAGTAACGTGCACTAGATTCCCTACAAATAAGATTTTAAAGCATATAATGTAACTGTGGAGGGCTTCAATAATAATCTCCCTGGACAAAATACATAGCAGTAGTATATGGTTTTGATTTAGCCTAGGCCTGAGGGAACTGTTGTAGGGGAAATAGGTCTGCCGCCAGCCAGAAAACGATTCACTCCAGTCTCTTCATCAGTCGCTTGCTAAGACTGCAAAAAAACCAAAATGGTTGGCTTAGGAGGCAAAAAAAAAAAAAAACTCCCAACAGGTCTTTTTTGTGGTAGGCACATTTTCCTGAAATAAAAATAAAATATAGTGGTGGATTGCCATCTACATCACACATAGGAGTGCAAATTTGCATGTAGAGTTATTGAAAATTGTTGCACTTGATGGAATGAGAGGAATAAGTGTATGCACCTATTTGGGATGCCTTCTAGAGTGATGTGCTACAGAGGGTTTTAGGGACAATTTTAGGAAACCGTAGCTTTTCGCTGTTTTTCAGGCATACACAGTTTGAATGCTTTTGTTACCATTTACTTGTCATGTTTCTTTAGTTATATAAAATATAGTCTGCAAATATCACACAACGTCCATTCTTTGTTCTCTGCTTTCCAAAAGTATGTCTTGGTAGTTTTAAGTGATCTGCAGGCTTCAAATATACATTTAAATAAAAAAAAGTCCCAGTAATGAAGAAGTTAAATACTTAAGCTGCGTACACTTCCAATTTTTATCGTTGGAAATGAACGACGAACGATCGATTGGGCAAAAATCGTTCGTAAAAAAAGTAACCAACGACGCCGACGAACGATAATAGTCGCTGGAAATGAACGACCGGACCGGCGGATTGGACGACGATCGTTTACCATCTATCGTGTGTACGGTTGTTCATTGATCGTCCATGGTCTGAGCATGTGCGGTGAATGAACGTTCGCTTACTTCCTGTGGTGCACGTCACTTCCTGTATCGTTCAAACGATCGCATCTATCGTGTGTACAATATCTGGGAACGATCGTGTCGTTATCTGTATGTACAGGATCGGTGCCATACGATCGTTCGCAGATATCGTGCAGGGTCGTTCGTTTACCAACGATAATAATTGGAAGTGTGTACGTAGCTTTAAGGATCACAATGACAAAGTTGCTTTTTTAAAATGTAGACTTGTCTAAATAAAATACGATGCCATTATCACAAATGCCCCCTTTTAAGTCAGTTGAGTTAAGAAAGCGCTTCACATTTCATAGTTTTGCATCTTTCCAGCATTGACAACAGGACTTCAAGGCTGTGCTGTTTCTGCAGAATTTTTTTGAATTCTGGTAAAGGTTTTGAGAGTCCTAATCTCTTGATGGTTCAAAAAGGAAACAAATATCGGCCTAGTTACTAGATTTGCACTAAAATGTCCTTGTGGAAAAAATGTTTTTTTTCTTGTTTTTTTTTTTCCAAACAAATGATACTCCTGATTTTAAATCATATCCCCAGAATATAGATAACCCCCTTCCTACTTTCTTTAACTCCTGGAAGGAAACTACAATCCATTTTTACTCATCTAAACCCACGGTCACCTGATACTCCTGTTCTTTGTCTTTTTGCTTTCTGGCACTGCGTGCCAAAAGGCTGACGCTTCCTTCTTGCTGTCTGCGGTAAAACCCTTTTATGAATAGACTTAGGAGGAGAGGATCTGTAGGAGAGGGAAGCCAAGGACAGGTTAGCTCGTTTGTCTTCAGCAGAGGATCGGTGTCCCTGAACACATTGAAGTGACAATATTAAGTGTAGTAAAGTGCATATTTTTACAAGGTAAGAAATGGTTAGATACTGCTGGATAGACTTGAGGAGTATAGTCAGAATATACTTAGTTTTTGCTTAGAGATGAGCTTTAAGCATTGTGAGCAGCTATCCAGCTTCTTCTGTCCTTTGATGTTGGTAACAAACTCCACAAATTTTAGGTCCAATTCTTCAGATCCCTTGTTGAGTTTTGGGAATTGGAAATAGCAATTGGAATTTTCTGTTTCACCCTCACAAACCAGCGTGGGCACATTTCTCCTATTGTATTTGTGGCTATCTCCATTCCATGGAAGCCTTTAATTAAATGTGAGTTGTTTCAATTAGATGCACATAGGATTTTATTGGTGTTTAATTCAATTTTTTTTTCCATTAAAGTGATAAACAAAAATGCATCTGTGAAGCAGTTTGTACAGTAAATGGATATTTAGTTGTAGATATTATTAGTAGTATTTGTTTCCTACACTGCTACATTGTGAAAGAGTCCTTTGTTGAAATACAATATTTAAGTACTTTTTGTGCATAAATATGGCTACAATACCATGTGTCTATTAAAATACCCATAATTGATATACTATCAGAAGTTTTAAATATCTTGGCTGTAGTAACCATTTCTATGACAGCCAACCTACTATTTGTACAGTAAAATTAAGACTTTGTAAATTTGTAATACGTGTGATTAAGAACTAAAGGATTCTACACTGCCAAACTAGTTTAAATGTAACAGTTTTCAGAGAGCCTCTAGTGTCAGGTGATTAGTGACATCCTCATTACAGGGAATGTGTTAATTATTGGCGACTTGTAACAGTTTGTTATGCTTACACGTTCTCCCTTTTCAGCTATGAATTATCCATTCATTTCCCCACATGTAATTGCAGGAGAATTACAGATGCACTCAGTGAAGGGGAATTTATGAATTTGTTTAAAGCGGCATACTGTAATCGGAGCCAAGTTAATGCACTTCTCCTGCGCTAAATGCATAATTGGCATATGGGTTTTTCCAAAGCAAATGTTGTGCTCTTTCAGCCCCCCCCCCCCCCCCATATGTGTAAGCAATACCTCTTCCCATCTTTGCACGTAATACTTTGCTTGACTGAGCTGTGTTGCACTATCTCTGCAATTATCTGTTTTTTGGTACCGGCTTATTTCCTCTCTAGGAAGGAAATGCCCTAAGCTTATTCTATATACTAACTTGTTAATGCTTATTACCTCGAGATTCTCTGTATACTTTGATATAATGAGATTTGGCTTTAATCCCGTCATTCCTAATATTTGCTGAGCAGACCCTAAGATAATTCAATAAATTGTCTTTGGCTACGGTTGGAGCTGTTATAATGGTGGAGTCATTCAGTCACAGAAGTGTATAATCATGTTTCAACAGGTTTGCAAAGGAGATATAATGTCGGGATATGGGCATGGATGTATGCTACAAACTGATATTAAATGAGATAAAATGTATTGTATAATGCACTATGATTGAGGTTTTATTTAGGGTCAACAGGGTAACAATAGCCAATAATTTTTGCACCATTAGTGTACAACATACTGGATACTGCCACACCGACTGAGTGAGAGGAATAATTCTACCCTAATTTTTAGTTGCTTCACAGTTTCACGCATAAGTTTAAGGCTCAACATATGAAAAATAAAATGTGTATCTACTTAAATATATAGTTGTAATGTGTAGTCTCACAAATATTGTGCAACGTGTTTGCAGCTACCAATTTTTTTCCCCTGTGTGTGTTTACTTGGGTTTTTTCTGGCCTAAAATGTTAATTCTTTAATGCATGGTTAACAACTTTTTTTAAATTTCTTTCTGGGTAGAAACGTAAGACTCAGGAGGATAATAAGGTTAGAGTTAAAAGGTATTGCAAAACCACACCATGAAAAAGTAATGCGCTGAACCGTGAAGAAGGCACAGGATGTCATGAATATGCCAGGGGTGGGTGTACTGAGCAGTAGTGTGGCCCTGCTGGCAATGGATGGTTATGGTAATGTGTTCAGAATTCCATCGTTACCTTGAAGGTTGAGCATTTCTTGAAATTAATACTCCACTTGAGCATGGCCCATAGCGGGGGAGTAACAGCCTAGATGAAAGCTACCTAAAGTTATTTCAGACAAATTTATTGGGTTAATCCATTGTTTTTTTTCTGTTTTCTTTATTGTTCAGGTCAGTAAGATATTGATTAGTAATATGCCTGTCATTTCAAACATTTTATTTTGACAGAAAAAAATACGGGAAGAGATTTCTACCATCAGAGGGCCATCATTACACCACTAAAAAAAAAAAAAAACCCTGCCTTAGAGGAAGGTTTGAATGATGCAGGCTGGTATAAACCCCTGGGATCTTGTGATGTCTCAACCAATACATTTGTATTATATTAAACCAGCTTTAATTGCGATCGATAAACTACTTGTACCTGGGTTTATGCAACATGTGTGCACCCATAGTATAGTCTAATTTAGTAAAATGCAACCGGTTTTTAATAGCATAACTTTCAATATTTGGTTGGAGAAGCATGTTTTATTTTTTTTAACCATTGTTAATTATAATGATTTTTTGGAACCTTCTAAATACATTTTAAAGATATGGAGGAGCTTCTGTGTGTGAAAAATGCATTATCTATTAGACAGGACATCTTGACCCTCAAACTCAAAACTTTTCATGTCAATAAATGTTTGAAACAAGGAAATTTAACTTCACTTTATTTTATTCTCGTATGTCTATGAATGTGTCATTAGGACATTTTATTCCTAAAAATCCAAGGTAAAGTCTGTTAAACTGGAAGTATGCAAGAGCTGCTTAGCCCACAGACAAGAATGGTATCTTAATGCAGCAATTGCAAAGGTTAATTGGCTTTCTAAAGATGCATACATTTGCCAATGTAAAAAAAAAAAAAAAAAACAGCAGGGGTGGAAGATTCACTTGTTTCTGGAAACCTCCTCTTGTTCCCCTCATAATTGCCCTTAAAATGTTGTTCATTGAGGCACTTGTATTTTATTGTTTAATTATAAACCTGAGAGCTGTAATGCATTTTTCAGTGATTAATTGTGCTGAGCTTGTACTCCAACTGACATAACACATACCACTATCTAGATGTCTGCAAGTCCTGAGCTATAATTGGTACTAATTTTGTGTAGTAACATTTACTGAATGGGTTGCACAAAGATATCAGATGACCTCTAACACCTTGCAGGAAATGTAGGATAGATTATTTCCTTTCAAATTGACTAGATGGGTATCTATTGGTATTACAAGGCACTCCCATCCTCCAGCAGTTTCAATTTGTTGATTGTTATGCTACCTCGTTTGAAGTGTTTAAAAAACCTTTCCAGGTTTTGCATCTTTGTTTGGCACTTTCTCACACTTTATTAGCTGCATTTTCCCCTTTTGTTTTTTTTTAGGCGGTGTGTGAAGCAGAATACTAAATCCTTGTTTTGTTGCATGAAACTAAAAATAATCTTAAGATATCTCAAAACCTTACTCAGTAGGGTTTTCACAGTCATTTGAATGGGCAGCTAAATGCTGGACACCATACTGTGAATGGCAGCATAAAGTGTACCACATTCCTATAGTGTGAACGAGGCTTTACCTGGTCCCAACATAAATAAATTGTGGCTCTTAGATTTCCAAATAGGACCCACAGAGATATACTGGCAGCCCATCTATCTCATCTTCATTTTGTAGCATAATATAACTGTTTTTATCCTTCAACATGATTTTTTCTTCTAAACACACCTGATTATTTCCTTCACATTTGGTCATGCAGAACAAGCAGATTCACAAAAGTAACAGTGGTTAGGACAAACCATAACCAAAGAAAAAACTGAACTCCAAGGCTCAACTTTTATATCAGCATACCTTACCTACCCATTTTTACCTTTCTATCTGTGCCAGGCTTTTCTTTCAAAAAATCTCCTTTTCTGCGGGTATTCAAAATCTGAAAAAAAAAAAAACACTATCCACCCTGCTTCCAAACAAATCCGGAGGACCTGTTCCCCCTGTTTTTGTACGGTGTTTTGAAAGCACAGTATATTGCCTTTTTTTACGTTTGCAAGTTCCTAAAACTCCAATTTTTACAGGTAAACTGAACGCAGAAATAGTTAGCAATCAAAATGGAAAGAGCAACGGAGGAGACATGTGGACTAGCTTCAGGATTTAGAGTTAGCTTAGCCTGTCATTTCTCATTCTAGATAGAAGAAAATAAACTGATTTTCATGATGTTCACTCACTGGCCATTTTATGAGTATGCTTTGTCAACTACTTGTCAATACAAATATCTAATCATCCAATAACATGACAGCAACTCATTGCATTCAGTCGTGTGGAGATTGTCATGGCAAGTATCAGAATGGGTAAGAAGGGGGATTTCAGTGACTTTGAACATGCCATGGTTCTTGGTGCCAGGTAGACTGGTCTTTGTATTTCAGAACCTGCTGGCATTTAAAACACAATCCGCTCTAAAGGTTACAGATCATGTACAAAGAAAGGAAATTATTCAGTGAGCAGCCGTTCTCTTGATTAAAATGATCAGTTTAAATCAGAGTCCATGAGGAATGTTTCCTGTACCTTGTTGGATCTATGCCACAACAAAGTAAGGCGGATCTAAAGACAAAAGGTCCAGTACTAGCAAGGTATATATAATAAAGTTATCAGGGAGTGTAAATGGAAGTTTGTCTGACAATGTTAGTCTTGGTGACTCAAAAACCTGTGAACCTGTGAATGCCAGGCAATTGGCATTGTTTAAAGATTGGCATTCGCTGTCCATGTTTTTTTTTCCCAGAGAGATTTCCTTTAACACAGTTAATTTTCATTAAAGTACTTTATTTGTATAGTATGTTTAGCAATTTGTTGTACAATCAAGCAGCTTTCTAAAATGTAAAAAATTAGTTTTCCAACCAGCAGATATTTGGCATTTTTATTTTTCACTTACAGGTCTAATGATTTTAATGCTTTCTGTTTTTACAATACAATTTGGGGATTCTTTAAAGCATGTTAAATGCCTTTTTCCTATATCACAAATTAGTTGGCTCCCCCTGTGACCGTTTAACCACTAGAACTATGTTGTGTGCATGTATTTCCCTGGACACCAACAAACTGCCCAGAGTTGGGTGTCAAAAAGAGAATCTTGGTATGATTTATGGATTCAGTTTCACCTTCTGATGCATCTTTTTCTCAAGTGCTTTCTGAAGCCAGGTGCCTCTTGTACATAAGATTTTTTTTCTTTCCCTATTGAAATATGCAGTGTTTTTTTAAGGAGTGTGGCTAGTGTCCCTTTGGAAGTGGTTTACCTTGGTTTTAATCAATGCACAGATTTTTTTCATCGGTTCCCCACAGTGTCTGATCTTTTGTGGAAGCCGGGCTCTGCCAACTGAAAGGTGTGGGAATGTGAAACAAATAGAATTTCGAAATGTCAAAAGTGTGTTGTGGATAATTACTTTTGTTCAGTGAACCTTTCACTGGATTGGCACAAACAAAATCCCTTTCTGCATTTACACACAGTTAAAATTGAAAGTAATGGTTCAGAGGCGCTACTAGGCATTCTCTACCCCCTTTCCATCATTTGTCAGTTCTGCATTCCAGTACTTGGTGGCAATATTGCTGCAAATTGGCTTCAGCTGGGAATTCCTATGACTGGACAAGTGAATGCAGTGTTTACATTGACAGCTACTTGGAACCATGGTGACATTTTATGATTTAGTTTCTTCTGTTTTTAGTTAAACCTATTTTGTTAAATTATAGCATTATTATTTATTCAGAGATCAGAATCCACTATAATCACATCAAAGCTGAACTAGTTTAAGGGTTATCTCTGTAATGTGATAAGGAAATTTTAAATACTTTGATTCCCAGACTATCCATTTAGTTGTATGCTTAGTCTTATAATTCTGAAAACAGGTCACTCAGGTTTGTGCTTTACTCCAATTGAAAAAAAACTTTTGTTTAGTTAAACTTTCTAGGTGTGTCTGCAGCAGAGTGGGCCCGACTTGAGACTGGTACTTGTGGCAGTTTGTTGGCCATCCGTCTATCTTGATATGAAATACATGCAGAATGCACCTAAAACGAAGCTGCATTACCCCAATCCTAAAGCCTCTCAACAGTAACCCAGTCAGGGTTGCCAACTTTGGGGCTATACCTTCATAAACAAGTTATCCTGTGCCTCTCATCTGACAAGTTAATTTCTGTTTTATCTTTCACCTAATAATTTCCTATCCATGTGGGTAATAAATTTCCGGTGTTACCTCTATAGTGAGCAGACGAGATGGTCGCCAAATCAAAAGGTGGTTTTAATGACACCTTTGTGTATATATTCACAAGCAGTATGCAACGTTAAGAAGTATCTAAAAAATGAAAATACTGCAATTGTGTGTGTGACAGTGCTATGTGCATCATCAAACCAAAGAAAAGGTATTAAGGTTTAAAAAAATAAATAAAAAAGGATGGGGACAGGTTTCATAGGTTTGTGGTGCTTGGGATAAATTCAGGGGCTATAATGTCCTGTTTCATTTGATTGTATTCCTGAAGACTAGACACTCAACTATCTAAATCATCTAAAAATCTCTTGTGGTCAATTTCCCTTATTTGTAAGGGTAACTGGATAGTAGTGATTGGAGTCCTTTCCAACTTATATTTAAGATATTCTACTCTTGTCTCAGATTTATTATATCTTCCATATCTTAGAATCTTGCAGTATGAGAACATAAGTGTTACGCACTTTACATGAGATGAATGTTAGCAGAGATGGACACGTTTTCTGCTCTATGTTTACATTCGAGTCAATTAGGCTTTTTTTTTTTATTTTATTTTTTTTATTTTTTTAAAATAAACATTTATTTATATTTGAATTGTCTTGTATTTGAGTGTATACAGTATTTGTGTTTTTTTTTGGCTAACATGTAAATGTATTTGTTCTAGAAACATTGCAGAAGCTCTGGTAAGCAAAGGACTGGCTACTGTGATCCGCTACCGTCAGGATGATGACCAGAGGTCTTCACACTACGATGAGCTGCTAGCAGCAGAAGCCAGGTAGGTTGCATCGTCTTTTGCACTGTTCTAATAAACAGCTTATTCATTAATTCAGTAAGAAGTAGAATCTGCATGATTGCTGCTTTTTTCACAATACCCTCTTCTTCTTCCTTTTTTTTTTTTTTTTTTTTTTTTTTTTTTTTTTTTTTTTTTTTTGGTACGTTCTTTACTTTTGCACATTTTGTATAGCCTTGAACAGTTGTAGTCCTTATTTTTCCCCCTTCTTTCCAGGAAAGTCGGTTTGTGACTCTTTCAAGGACATTAACTGGGATTGTACTTGTCTCTGTAGAAGCACAAGATGGTCTGCAGAGTGTTAGGCTGCATACACATGTGCAATAATTGTTGTTGGAAAGGATCCTTTCCCAGGACAAACTACTGCACAATGCATAATTGAGTGGTGTACATACAGCACCATTTTATTATTATTATACAGTATTTATATAGCGCCATCATATTACGCAACGCTGTACAAAGTTTATAGTCGTGTCACTAACTGTCCCTCAAAGGAGCTCACAATCTAATGTCCCTACTATAGTCATATGTGGTTAATGTAGTCTAAGGTCAATTTTACGGGGAAGCCAATTACCTTAACTGCATGTTTTTGGGATGTGGGAGGAAACCCACGCAGACACGGGGAGAACCTGCAAACTCCATGCAGATAGTGTCCTGGGTGGGATTTGAACCCAGGACCTAGCGCTGCAAAGGCTGGAGTGCTAACCCCTGAGCCACCGTTCTGCTCTATTGAGAGGGAAGGGGTATAATGATGGAGCAACACCCTGCCGCGCGCACTCTCCCCCCTCACTTTCATTAAGATAATTCGTCGTCCATCTGTGGATCCGCCAGGACGACGGGCGCTGTACACACGCCAGATCCTCGTCCGATGTCGGCCAAGAGCAGATTATCCGATGAGAACCATTGCAAGTGTGTACGTAGCATTACGGGAGTACAGTTTTTATATGTTAATTTTATATTCTGGTTTTTTAGATATTTTCTGTAGATGTGTCTATTCTATTTACTATGCTTAATTTAAGGCTGATATAAATTACCAGTGTACATGTTGATGTAAAAAACATTTGTATGTGCTTAAGTATTGCTATCAATATATATAATTATATGCAGCTATATCTATGTTTTAATGACAGTCTTCACTGTATCCATAGTATATCCAATGCTGTGGACAACTTTTTTGTAACTTTATCTGGACTGATAACCTAGAGAGATGAGATCCCTTTAATGCTTTGTAAGCTGTCTGTGAACCTTGGCCTTTGCTTTAGCTGGCAACCAAGTAAATGTCAGGAAAATCCTATTAGGACAGCTGAACTTTATTTAGGTTTAGTCAGAGTCTAATTGATGGCAGGTTTGTACCCTAAAAGAATGAGTTCTATAATAAATCAAAAGGTGCTTCAACAAAGTGGTAGTTTAAGGGTTTGCACACGTTTGCAACCAGCTTATTGTACATTTTTGTTTCCCCCCCTCTAACTGATTTGTTTGTTTTTCAGTTGTGTTGTAAAGATTATAGAAGACATTAAAGTTGCTGAAAGTTTTAAAATAATTTATTGTGTTTTATTTTTATCTATCACCCATACTCGACATTTGAACAGGTGTGTACACTTTTTGTATACCCTGTACTATTACACATTTTAAACATCACAAATAATTGCACATGTAATTTATTTTGAAGCTTTATTTTACATTTAAAATAGTTCATCCATGATGCATGTGCCAAAACATTGTTGACTTTCTAGGAGTGAGCCTTTACAGTATGTAGTCGGAGGGAGCGTTGAAATAAATTACCTGTTACAGTTTAGCTGTCCTTGGATAAGTCACAGGTTTATTCTTTTTTTTTTTTATTCCCCCCCCCTCTTGGTTATCCTGTAAATAATTTACTTCCTGTTTTATGGTGGTTACAGACAATTGCTCCGCTCTATCTTTGGAAGTAGCTACTTTCCTGATTATAGACTTATTCCTATTTTATTTCTTCATCTCTATTTTATAAGAGGACATTAAGAAACAATTGATATTTTTTTGGGGGGATATCCATTCACTGCACAGGAACTCTGACAAGATTACTTTTCTGTACTCTACCTGGAAAATAACTAGTGTAGTCACTATATCTGTAAACAGGTAATATGCAATAAAATACATTTTTGATTTGTGTTTAGATGCCCTTTAAAGTAAACACCTTAAATACTATATATATGAATGGGCCAAACTTTGAATTTGCACCTTGCTCTTTACATTTTATTATTTGCTCCCGCTTGCTATTTACTGTCCGTCCAGCTTGTGTTGTCCAATATATCAGATAGACCTGGGCAGTAGGATTTTCTGTTTCCTAGTCATGTGAAGGACACACCTTCAAGGTTGGTCTGGATTTTCTTTGCATGGAGATTACATTCGCAATTACCTATTTGGCTATTAAATCAAATAAAAAGCTTTATCAACTGTGTAATCTCTCTTCCTTGTATAATTGAAAGATAAAGATAAGATTCTTATTTATATGCAACCAGCCGTGCTGTGCAGTATCAAATAAGTGGGACATGATGCGGTATAAATTCTCAATTTATTTGATCTCAATTTCCCTTTTCTTTGTGTGATCAGTTTTTTTTTTAATAGATTGCATAAGCAGATTCTTTTCAGAAACCCTTTTAAAAGCAATGTTTTCTAAAACATTTCATCCTGGCTTGGGCATAGAAATCCATATCAATCCCTCTTAATTCTCAATAGTTTAACCTTGACCTGAAGAGGCTCATTTTATCAGTATATTGCAGTTTCATACTGTATGGCCTTTCTGGCTTTCTTTGGGCTTTACCAGGCATCAAGCCTGTACTCCTAACAAAGAGAATAATTAATATTTTGGCCATTAGAAGACCTGATTTTTTTTACATACGGTGTTTTGGAAAAGTATTCATCACCCTCCGTGTCCTTTTTTTATTGCATTAGAACTGGTAGTTAAATTGGCTTTTTAATGTAATGGAGCTTACAATATAGCCTAAGTAGTTGAATGAATACATATTTATTACATACATATTTATTGTGCTTTATTTTTGTTTTCATTCAACTATTTGGGATATTTATATTTATTTTGCATGTATTTATATTCGTTGGTATGACAAGATATGGTCCAACCAATCAAATTTAGAAGTCATATAAATTGTTTGGGGTTCATGTGCAGTCAGTATCTGTCTTGATGAGACCTGTTCTGAAAGGACTCTCTTGATACTCACATCCTAGTGGGCATTTAATAAAAATCCAGACACCAAAGGCAGCCATTTTCAACTAGGACTCCCGAGGTTGTTAGGGTTTTTTTTGAGCTTTGGCTGACTGAGCTCCTGTTTGATGGTGATGTCTTAGTTTGGCAGAGTCAGCAGAATGATACCAGTGTTCTTTTCAGCCTTCATTAGCATTCATTTTAAATAGCATCCCAATGTACGAATACAAACCACTGTAGCACAGTGTACAATAATGAGGAACCAGTAGAACACAGATGTCAGTGATTTTTGCATTTCATGAAAAAAAGAAAAAAAAAAGCGGGTTGGGTCAATGAAGAGGGAATTAATGCTGTGTACTAGGTGTGTTGTGACCATTGGGGTTTTAAAGGCAATGTACAGTTGTGAAAGGAGTCTTATTTACAGTTAGGTCCATAAATTTGTGGACCGAGACAACTTTTTTCTAATTTTGGTTCTGTACACAGTGATGTCGATGAGTTCAAGACTACAGACTGTCATTGCCAGCAAATGCTTTTCAACCAATTATTAGAAATGAACATTTTATTTTCAGCTTTTTAATTTGTCCAATTACTTTTGAGTCCCTGAAATGAAATGATAAAAAAATGTTAAAAAAAGGCTTTAGTTCATCACATTTTTATGCAATCTTTTTGTTCAACCCACTGACTTAAGGGTGAAAGTCTGCAGTTCAACTGCATCTGAGTTGTTTTATTTAAAATTATTGGGGCAATGTACAGAACCAAAAATAGAAAAAAGTTGTCTCTGTCCAAATGTTTATGGACCTAAACTGTATATGCCAATAGTAATGCAATACTCCATTTACATTATGTCTTGTCCACTTGGGGGGGGGTTATCTTTTCTTTCTATTGCTGCCATATATACAAACTGTTAAAACACCTCCAACTGGGCTATTTTAAACTCAAACTAACCAGACGGGAAAATAACACATACTTTATTTTAATTAGATCTCTCACATGTATTATGTAGAAATGACATCTCTTCCTGGTAATGTGTTTGTGGTATTAACTAACAGGATATTTCTCACCAAGTGGCTAGTATTCCCTGTGACATCAAGGGATTGACAATAGTTTATTCTTTAAGATTAAGTAGATTCTCACTGACCCTTTCTTTAGAAGGTGACTTTTGTATGTTTTTGACCTTTGGGTTAAGAAAAAACAAAGGTTGAATTCAATTATGTGCATGGATCAATCAAATGATTTTTCTAAAAGAAAAAAGCAACTAGGCTTAACCTTTATCCCTCCAATTTTTGTTACTTCCCATTTTTTGTTGATGAACATCATACTTTAAAGCAACTCTGTAGTTCAGGATGACAGCACTTGGAAGAAAACTAGGACATTGGTGAAATTGCTTTTATTTAGTGCATAATGCCATAGAAAGTAAGCAGTATTAGTATTTTTGTTGAATCTTTTAAATGTCAAAAGTTTGTCATGTTTATTTTTTTTTATTTGATTTAAGCAGCAACATCATCAACAGTATTGGCAAGGTTTACCTACTAATAGAAGTAGTGGTGGGTGTAAATACAAGCTTGATTATTATTAGTGTCTTAAAAATCTGTAAAAGTCAGTAGTTCTGAAGAAAAAAGTGGGACCAACCTGCTACTAGCAAGGTGAACAGAATAAATGGGCTGGTCAGTGTATTTTACAATTCTAAGTTTTTTTTATTTTCTTCTATGTAGAACAAGAGAACAAAGAACAAAAGTATTTCAGTATTAACAATTCTATTCTGATTGAAAACATGCTGCATCTGTTTGCAAGTAAAAAAAAACAAAAAAAAAAAAAAACAGCATTTTCCTGTATATGTGACACTTTATCATAGTACCTTGGGGGTTAATAAAGGAGGAAAAAAAGTAGGATTAGTTAACAATCATTTGTAGAATTTAAAAAAATTTATTCTATAACATTGTACCAATTGTAAGTAATGGTTACTCTAGTTTAGGTTTGTCAAAACAATTAAAGTTATAATTCAGATGTGACGTTCTATCACTTACTATAAGCGTATCGGATATACCCATACATATTATCTTTTGTATCTCCAGTTTAATTTGCTGGAAAAAAATAATCACTCCAACTTTCGCTGCTAGTGTTAAATTTGGAGGAAGCTTAAAGGCATTTGTGGTTGCTGTAGAGACACCAGTAGTGGTTACAAAAGAACATTGCACCGCTTTGAAAAAAAAAAGCATTTTGCAACTGCAGTGTGCAGGAATTAACAGAATTACAATCCAGGCATGTGCCACATTGCAGTAGTAATCTGGGAACTGAAGCTGCTACTTACCAACATTAGCAGGGAGTTTGCCATGCAGCGCTGCTTCGTGTAAATGAGCTCACTTCTATAATAATGCATTCATTTGTATGTCCCATCTTTTAATACTCTACATTTATCATATTGGAAGCTGATAAGTTACTGCTTTAATCTTTGAGCCTCAGTTTTTGATTAACAACTGAATCGCTTCAACAGTTGCTTTTTTGTTTAGTTACTGGGGGGCATAAGCCGATTGATGTTGCCTTAATTTCTGGCAATTTTGCAAGTTGGTTGACACATATTGCAGCAGCTAGTCTATGCTTTGCCATAAGATTTTGATTTATATCCTTTGCAAAGCAAGCTTTTTTTCCCCTTTTGATCAGACGGGTGAAGTGTAATCCTTCAAAATGTATTTTTTCTTATTTTGCAGATGTGCTTCTTATTCATATAATAGCCATTTGCTGCATTTTATAGTTTCATTTAGCCAGGCTAAATTACCAATTGTTTTGTAAGATATGCTGCCAGTTCTTTGAATAGATGACCAAGTACCACACACATATTTAATATAATATTTATTACATAATTAATATTTATTTATATTACATAATTGTATTTTTATTAATATAATGTACCAGTTCCGACTTGCATACAAATTCATCTTAAGAACAAACCTACAGTCCCTATCTCGTATTTAACCTGGGGACTACCTGTAATAGGCATTTTGCTGAATTTTATAGTTTCATTTAGCCATGCTAATTTACCAATTGTTTTGTTAGACATGCTGCCACTTCTGGATAGATGACCAAGCACATGTGATGAAAAGCTGGTAAAAAAAATGATTAAGGGATGCTTGGCCTAGTTAAAACTAGACTTATAACTGGTGCAGTAACAAGTGTTCATTCTAGATCTTTGGGATTCCCTATAACTGATATTTAACTGGTATGGAAATAACTTATGTATATTGACTGTAGTTTTAAAAGATGCATTTATTTGCTGAAATGCAGTACTGCTCATATCTGTATGTGTTACTAATGAAGGCCGTGCATTTGAGTAGTTTTGAGAAGTCATCTGCCAGTCCAAGCACAGTTGGAAGCCTAGTGGACCGAGACATCTAAAGTCACAATCCTCACATTAAGAAATCATAGAGATAATGTTAGTTATTTTTTCTCTTCATTCATGTGTGTGTTATGCAGTTAGTCTGTGTAAAGCAGTGTTCCTCAACAAGGGTTCTGTGGGACACTGGCGTTCCTCCAGAGTTTTCTGGGGGTTTGTTGAGCAATGAGCAGTTTGTGGCTCTCAGGTGAGTTTAAGTGACACAATGTTCTCTTTGGCTCCCTGTAAGAATGACATACTTCCCATTGATCACTAGGCTAACGTACTGTGAGCTGTAGGTATAGTAATTATAGTAGGTTTTCCATCAAGACCCAAAAGTTATTTTAAGATTTTCCCTATGTTGAAAAAGTCGAGAAAGGCTGGTGTAGAAGTTTTTGATGGTTTTCATTTATGAGTAGACTAGAGGGCAGTGGGTGTTTACACTTGTAGTGTCAGCTTTATGCAGCACAATGGGCTGAATACAAATGAAGACATTTTAAATTGAGCATGAATTGTGGCCTGGGACATTAGAACAAAAGGTATTTATAGGGACTGATTGAACAAATATTTTAAAAAATAGAGACCTTAAATTAGTTTTTAGTAGTTTTTTTTTTTTTTTTTTTTTTACCTTAGTGTCACCTAAAAGACAGAATATTCTTTTACTGTAATATCAAAGTAAATACACATACATTAACTACTTGACTGCTCAAAAACTAACGTGATGATTTATGATAACTGATTCAAGGTTTTTGTTCCTTATATTATAAAGCAATGACAAAGTAACAATGCAGATGGCATATTTAAGTATTCACTGATGCAAAATTTAGGTCAACTGGGATCAACACCTGTGCTTGCTTTATTTCTCATAAATATTTAGTTTTGTGGTCATATAAAACTGGTCAGTGCTCTGGCTGCACAAGGAACAAGATCTTCAAAATCTAATCTCTGATTAGGAAAAGATAGTTTCCTAAATGGGCTTAATGTTCTTGACAGATTTTCGGCAATGAGTAAAATTCAGCTTGTGAAGGGAACTATAGGGTTGTCTGCAGGGAAGGTCCAAACCTTTTACCTATTGGATCATTAAGTCACGTATGAGCCTGATATGAATAGAGTCACAGCAGGTTCAGTGATCTTCCCCTGCCTCAGTGACCATTAAAACTAGCATTGCACAGAGGGTGGGGGTCTCAGACAGTCAGTTTGTTTCATCCTTGATGGAAAGGGCTTTGTACAATAGCTTTGGCGACAACAGGTGGTATAAGAATTGAGCAAACACAGGCCATTTTTACTGCACGTGCTGAGTGCTAATCTAAACAAGCTAGCAAGTTGCAGAAACCTTATTAAACTATTATCAGGTATATTAAGCCTAGCTAGTCTGGTCACTTCACTTTTGTCAATTGTTGTGGTTTTTGTTTTTTTGTGTTTTTTTGATAGTGGTAAACTTAGTTTATTACATATGCTCCTCAGCTTGGCTTGCTCTATTAAAAACATGGTTATTGTCTTCCCCTAGATGGCAAATAGGTGGTAATGTTGGATCGGTAGCGCTTGTTAATTTGTTTCCCCCTTCTAATTGACTAGCCTTCCTTGCACTGCTTCCCTTGGAGAGATTTACTCTTTACACCTGAGAGAATTTTTCCCATTAACTCCTCAGCACAAGCTGCACACTTTGCATTTAAATCTCCTCCATGTGATTAAGCAGTCATAGGAATTAAAGAGAAGTAGACATTATTACTTTTGATGTGTAAAATAGTGCTCTACTCTAAAATTCTCCCTGCAGTAGGGGAACTGGGCTTTTCATTTAGAAATGGATGTGGATGCTGATAAGTCTATGTGGGCTGTGCTTACACAGTGTGAACATGCTTAGTATATTGTCTTTGTCTCACTTTTCCTATTTCCAGCTGCCGCACCAAGCTGAGAGAATTGCGTACCATGCCGACATGTAGCATGATTTGCATATCAACTGATAGACTCATCATTTAGGAACCAGATATAACTGTAAACATTGTACAGGGGATCTTGAAGAACAATACGGAACATATGATTGTGCCACCTGGCTTATGTTTCAGAATTGTTAATTCTGTGAGGAGGCATGTTTTGGTCATAATGGGGTATGAAGTTTATTAATTTAAAATATGCTGGAAGGTTCTGGGTTGCCTGTAGACCTGATTGAATATACCGTATTTTTTGCCGTATAAGACACACCCAATTTTAAAGGAGGAAAATCTAGAAAAAAAAAAGATTCTGAAAGATTATTCCCCTTCTGATCACTCATGTGCCATTCAAATTCCCTTTCTGGTCACTCTGTGCCTTTCAAATTCCCTTTCTGATCACTCTGTGTCATTCAAACTCCCCTTCTGATCACTCTGTGCTTTTTTTCCACTGTACGGCAGTTAGGACAGGGAACAGCAGGTGGCGCTGTGCCGGCTTCTTTCGCTCTGCTTTACAGACAGAAGACACGATGCTGGCAGAGGAGAGGAGACAGACGCTGCATGCAGCCAGAGACACACGCAGGATCGGGTATCGGGTGAGTATATTATTTTAATTATTTTATAACACATTTGTCGTATAGGACGCACTAACTTTTCCCCCCCAGTTTTGGGGAAGAAAAAGTGCGTCTTATACGGCAAAAAATACGGTAAGTGTTTTTCACAAAAAAGCATTTTAAACTCAAGCAATAGTAAGGGAAAAATGTCATTTAGTGTTTTCAGTTGTTGCTCCCATAGGAATACAGTAACCCCTGAATCTGCCAGCTTTCTACAAACCCCCCCCAACTACTAACCACCAACAAACAGCTGGACCATCATTTTCCGGCTAAATTTCTAGCAAAAAGGTGCTGGTATGGATGGTAAAGGGACCTTAACATGCAACAGAAAGACATTAGCTAAAGTTCTTAACAACAAAGCCAATTTCAATTGAATTATCCCAGGTATCAGGGCTAACTGATTATGTGACTTTCCATGACTCCCCTAAGTGACTACTGTACAATTCTAGTGACTGAAAAGAAACCTAACTGAACTCAACCTGCATGTAACTAAATATGCCCATAGCAACCTGTAAAATCAAAGATACATAAAAAAAGTCAAACTATGCAGAAAAAAAGACTTAATTGGCAAATATATAAAATCAAGTAACAAAAACTTTTTATTTTAGAAAATATTAAAACGTCAATAAAAGATCGCCATTTGTCTTAACATGCAAGACGGCACAATCTAACCATCAATATTGCTCATAGATTATACCATAGTATATTAAATGATTTAACAGCTAACAGTATAGCGACGTGTTTCACAGTCAATGCCGCTTCATCAGGATAATAATGTTGAGAGATAATCAATTATCGCATATATTATACATTACAGTATCTTGTCATCTTCATTCAAATATATATAGGGCCTGAAAGCAAACAAAGAGCTCATGATGAGGGTAAGTGCAAACCGACAGGCGATAACAGAGTATTCCCTGTATAGATGTAGATGAATTGCCTCTTCAAAAATGAAGGAGATAGACCACAGGTCCCAGCTCTGATAGCTTCTACCGTCAGTCTCTTCTGCAATATTGATCTTCAGATTGTGCCA
The DNA here is from genome assembly GCF_032062135.1 of Pyxicephalus adspersus. Lineage (NCBI taxonomy): Eukaryota > Metazoa > Chordata > Amphibia > Anura > Pyxicephalidae > Pyxicephalus > Pyxicephalus adspersus. The sequence goes on along the minus strand of NC_092859.1, from coordinate 114,793,241 downwards.
TCTTGCAAGTTAAGACAAATGGCACAATCTTTTTTTGGTGTTTTAATATTTTCTAAATAAGTTTGTTACTTTTTTATTTTTATTTTATATATGTACCCTTTTTTCTGCATATTTTGAATTGCTACAATACTGTGAGGATATGGCAGCAAATATTGGAATATTGAACAAAGCAGGTGATCAACTCATCATATCAATTTCAAATAAATTAAACTGGTAACCCATTTCATTTTGTCATGTGTCGCCCTGCCCACTTTTTGACCACTCACCTACTACTTCCTCCCCACCCTGCTTAAAAAAAATTGGGGGGAGAATATTGCACTTGTCATTAACAATGAGTAGTCAGAGGATTACTAGTAGGAGGATGCTCTTGATCCAACAGACAGGTGGAAAATCATCAGTTGGTTGTGTTTTTGTGATTTCTGCCTGTATTATCCACTAGAGTTACAAAGAGGTTATTGCAAACTGTGCTTGTAATAAAATTGCACTTCACATTCAGTATTTATGCATATCTGCTTTCACAAATCACATTTCAACAAGAGTTATCTTCCCAGATTTACATGCTTGCTGCTTCCTGGTTTAGGTGAGCCATGCTTACATACAAGATCACATGATGCTTGGTTACCAGGGGCATTGTTGGTGGTACATATCATTAATCTGTAGAAACTTTTATTTCAGTCAGACAGAGATTACTATAAGCCACTAGGGAATATACAGTCTTGCCAGATACCTTACACAGGAATTTAACCTGATGTACCTACTTGCCAATTTTAAAAAGTAAGCAAGAACCACCACAAGCATTTTCCTTGACTCCTTTACCCTTTCTCTTCTGTTCCCGTGCTGCAGAGGTAAGGAGAAAGAGGTGCATATAGTGTACAAGGCAGATATTCACCCCCTGTCCGTGGGAACACTCACCTGTGTGCAGTAACAATCATCGATACCTGATAGAGATATATATATATATATATATATATATATATATATATATATATATACACAGCTTTCTTATTGGCTGATGGTTGCCAGGAGTGTGAATGTTCGTTGCTGAGAAACTCGCTGTCTATGCCCATTTAAAGCAAATATTGAATACATTATAACTTCAGTGCATATTTGCATATGATCTTGTGCAATTTAATATCAAGGCTAGGTTACTTTGTAGCTTGTGTTCAGCTTTATGTATGGCACTGTGCAAAACTATGCCACCATAAAATTAAAAGTAAAATTTAAAGCATTGGGTTTATTTGATGTAACTGATTTTGCAGTTGCATTTTACTTTAAACATGTGTCTCTCTTCCTGCATTAGACAGTTTGGATAAGAATGTATTGGTAAAAGGAAGGGATGATGATTCTCCTTCACCTGTCAAGGGCCTAGGAAATATGTGTAGACCTAAAGTGGCCATTATTGTTAGTCTAAAAGTGGAATGACTACTTCAGAAGTGACTGGTAATCACTCTTTGTTTTACATTTTCAGGGCAATCAAGAATGCTAAGGGCCTTCACAGCAAGAAGGAAATTCCCATCCATAGAGTGGCAGACATCTCTGGGGTAAGATAACATGTTTAACACTTTTTTTTTGCACTTGGATAGTATGATATCCACTTTTCCTGTTTGTTGACAATGTTTTCCCTCTATGGAAAGAAGCCAGCCAACTTCATGGACCTTGAAAGGTGAATCTGTAGATCCCAAAGCTGTTCAGAAGCAGTAGTAGTACTTTACCATGCATTAGGAAAATAGTAATTTAAAATATCTTTTCTAAAGTTCCATGGAGTCTTTACCTCATGGTGTTACAAAAGACATGTTCTCTCCATGATTTGCCCTAACTTTTAAACCCCCCCCATGGCCCCGCCCCCCAAAATATGTTTTCCTCCTAGACACATGCAAATATTTGCTACATTTCATAATTTGTAGAGATGGCAGAAAAAAGTTTTAGAATTTGTAGCCATTTGTTAATTCTTAGCCCTGGAAACAGTTTGCAGGCATTAAAGTACTCTCTATCTATCACAAGTTGGATTAGAGATCCAATCTCCTTTATGTACAAGCAAGGAACATGTTGACCTTCCAGTAATGCACATTCCATCTGTTCTTTGGCAATATCTTGAACAGAGAAGTTAGGAACATCTGTAGAACATTTTTGCAAGGTTGCTGCAGTCATGAAACCTTTTTCAAACACTGAAAATGTGGAGGTGCTGTCTCAAACTACACCCCCCAATTTGATCGTCAACTCAATTTATTCATATACCCAACATTTTCCCCTTTCCAGCAATGAAAACCACCACAACTCGCTATTATTAATATAATCAGCCGTGCCTGAATCAATAAAATATTAGCTTTGCCCCTGCTAGTTAGTAGCATTTGTGTTTTAGCTAAAGAGTCCCGGTAATTTCATCCATTTCTCTAGTGTCGTATGCCTATTGGTAAGCAAAGTTCAGAATATTAGTAGAGAAAATATCCATTATACCACACTGCCTCATAACTTTTTCTGCTAGAACTTAATTGTTTTTTTTCAGTGCTTAGACAGCTTCCTATAGACATGTCACAGTGGCACAGCTTGCCATCATATGTGATTTACTAATCATTCTGTGGTTCCTGTGTGATGGTCGCCTCCTGTAGCCTGCTTTCCATTGCCATGAACCTGCTGTGCAGCAGGATTCTGTTGTGCAGCTGCCCTTGCTGCTAATTGCACAGCGAGAGTTAGGAATCCAGTAACTGACTGTCAGGGTTGTATGTTGTGTGTGTGTTTTTTCCAAGGAACACTCATATTCTACTTAGTAATTATACTTATACTTATACTATACTTATATTCTAAATGTGACATTTCATTTGGGATGGGAAGACACAGTTCCTTATAATAACCTACATTTTAGTGCTCTGTCTACAGTACCCTACTTCAAATTTTACGGTAAGAGTTACCTTTCCAAGACCTTAGTTCCACTGTTCTTGAATTCTTAAAATGAATCAAACATCTAATTTGAGATGGATTTGTTTTAGGCCTGCCTGCAAATAACTATTACCACTACTTTATTTCTCCTAAATAAGTGTATCATAAAATTCCCCAAGCATTTGCTACAATGCAGATATATTGATATACAATATTTTCTGTGCTGTGACCATTGACTTCTTAAACAGGGCAGTAATTCAGTGACAATCTATCAGAATGGATGCATTATTGTAGCATGCAGCATTAAAAAATACGGTTAAAAAAATAAAGCAAAATTAAAAAATTAAAGCAATTAAAAAAATAAGCAAAAAGACTCAAAGATGGAGTGATACAGAACTATGGCTTTTGGTCATTAAAATGGTTTTAAATGATTTTGAGTGGAGTGGGAGGGAGAATAGTGTTCTCAGAGATTACTTTAAAGTCCAAGACTGCAGGATCATTGAGCAAGCTTTTAAGTTTTGCAGTAAGAAAAACATTGTGTTCTTTAGCTTTGCCTAAATTCCCGAAACATAGACAAACAGAGCAAAGCCATTTGCTGTGTTAAAACTGAAGTGGAGCGGAACCATCCATGGAGACTGCCCGCTTGCCTTTGCAGTGCATTTCAGACGCTTCAAAAACATTTGTTTGAAGAGCTTCTTGGAAGAGAAAAGAGCTTTTTAGAAGAGTGCCTAAAGCAGTGGAGACTGGGCCTACGGCTTTTGATGACTCAGAACTCAGTTTTGGGTAAATTAAGTGGTCTGGCTGAACTCTCTTTGGATAGCTGACATTTTCACATCCACACATCTCAAGTTTTTAAAGGAATACCACAGTTAGTGGAAATAGAAGGCTGTGGATAATGGATCAGTCAGCAGCTGGTGTAAGCATGTGTATTTATGCCAGAGTTAGTATGCAGAACAATTATTGGTAGTTTGGTTCCTGGCTAGGCTTGGGCTACTTACACATGTCAGAATATTCTCGTCTGATTATCACTTCAGGTCTGGTATGGGATGAGATCTGTTGTGTGTACAGTGCTCGTCTGACATCAGTTAATGGATCCAACCTGGCAGATCCATGAACGACTGAAATACATGTTAAGGGGAGAGAGCTAAGCGGAGTGCTGCTTGCTTATTCTCCCCCTCCCCTCCCCATAGAGCAAGACATGTACATGCATGAACGGGCGCCGTACATCTTTCAGTCTTTTGTCCTATCAAGTTACTTATCAGATTACTTTAAAACAAACTTGTGTATGCACTGTGTGGTTTGCAAATGTATGCGCTTGTCATAGTGATTTTTGTCTGTGGATGCAGCTAAATGCTTAAAAGCTTACAATTTTACATGAGTTGTCATTGTTCTGTTACCAGATGTTGATGCGAAAAATAGACAAATGTGCTTGAAAAGTTTTGCTTTACCTTTTCACCTGTTACTGCTTCACTGTTTGCATTCTTCAGTGCTTCGTAGACTACTAACCAGTAAGATTACAGAACTGACCTGCACAGTCTCCATTCAATCACCAGGTGATTTGATCTCGTTTGCCATCAGTCAAAGATGCATGTAACACAGTTAAACTCCCACTTAGCTGATCCCATTGAAATGCTGAATGAGTCTGCTGAGGTAGAGTAATTCCCAAAAGCGTGATTCCAAGGCTCCACTGTTAGCAGACCTGCTGTGTCACATCATAGCGGCCTTGTTTATATCCCAGTTATCAGAGCCTGGGGAGAATAGGTTATTTAATAAACATACTCTTGAGTATCTTATTGCTATCCCTGCTGCATTAAGGTACAACCTAATCAGCACAGAAATTTGATAATCTGCAGTTAGTATGTTCACAGAACCACTCTGTAGGGTTTTATGGAATGGATAACATAGAAAAGATTAACCCCTTACCATGCAGTGCTTCCTTACTGCAAACAGGAAAAAGGCTGGTTCCGTCCTGTCGTAATATTTTTAAGACTAGTTTCAATAAAATAATGAGTTAACATCCCTTCTTGCTGTTCCTTAGCTTTCTATTTCCAGATTAGCCCTGCAGCCTGCGCATATTAATTCAGCAGAAGTGCTGATCTGTCTATCATTGTATTCCCAGCCCTGTAACTTGGCTAGGGCTCAGCTGCAGAGCCTTACCACATTGTATGCTGATGGATGTCACTACAATGTGTACCATCTAGTGCAATTCACCTCTTCAAAAATATGGTGATAAAACTACTTATTTGCCTTTTTAGGCAAAACTAGCCTGTAAAATGGCTTTTGTTTACAAAAATGTTTTGCCTTCTAATAAGGTTAAAGTACAATATATGGTCGTGCAGTTGAGTAGAAAATTTTTGGAGAAAATTCTGTATTTCATGTGCATTTTAGTCTATCATATTACCTTTTTTGCCTGTAAGTAGTACAAGGTATTACAAACCTGCAGGTACTTTGGTGAGGCTACTGCTAGTCATGCCTCATTGCCATATGCTTTTGATGCTGTAATCATGGTAATATTTTAAATATGTATTTATAAATCCAACATATTATTCAGGTCTGTACAATAAATAGGGGTTGAAAATGACAGATAATAACAATGATGTAGGAGAAAGAGAAAACGCTGCACAAAAGAAATTACAATCTAATCTCTTAACAATTCTTGACTTTTTTTTTTCCTTTTGACTGATATCCAATTGCCCTTGTTTTTCATGTTGACTTTTCTTTTGGTGGCTTTTATCTATAAAGAACTTCACTAGGCAGAAACCTGCTTTAAAACCTTTAACAAAAAAAGTCTGTTGCTGATAAAGTTGGTAATGGGATAAGTAAAGCTGCATACACACCTGCAATTTTTCTCGTTGGAAAGGATCTTTCACGATCCTTTCCAACGACAAAGGACTGCACGATGCATGACCGGTGCTGTACATACAGCACCGTTCATGCTCTATGGAGAGGGGAGGGGGAGAGCGACGGAGCGGCACCCTGCTGCGCGCTCTCCCCTTCCCTTTCATTAGGATCGGTTGTCGTCCATCGTCCATGGATCCGCCAGGACGGTCCACTCTGGTTTGCTCCCCATCTTTGCTCTAAATCTGCTGGTGATAGGTCGGCCAGGCCTGTGTAGCGCATGTTGCACACTAGTTTATATTTAAAATTCTTATGATGCTTTCAGCTATGTAGGGAACTTATCTCATAGTAAGGTCCATAAACGTGGACAGAGACAACTTTTTTCTATATTTGGTTCTATACATTACCACAAAAAATTTTAAACTAAACAACTCAGATGCAGTTGAACTGTATACTTTCAGCTTTATTTCAGTGGTTTAAACAAAAAGATTGCATAAAAATGTGATAAACTAAAGCCTTTTATTTTTCAACACAATCACTTCCTTTCAGGGGCTCAAATGTAATTGGACAATTGACTCAAAGGCTTTTTCATGGGCTGGTGTGGGCAATTCCTTCCTTATGTCATTATCAATTAGGCAGATAAAAGGTCTGGAGTTGATTTGAGCGGGGTGCTTGTATGCGGAAGATTTTGCTGTGAACTGACAACATGTGGTCAAAGGAGCTCTCCATGCAGGTGAAACAAGCCATCCTTAAGCTGTAAAAGCAGAAAAAACCCATCCGAGAAATTGCTACAGTATTAGAAGCCAAAAGACCTGGACATCCACGAAAGGCAACAGTGGTGGATGATCAGAGAATCATTGTATCAATATCCAAGTCTACCATAAAGACTGCATGAAAGTAAATACAGAGGGTGCGCACTGCAAGGTGCAAGCCACTCAAAGCCTCAAGAATAGAAAGGCTAGATTGGACTTTGTAAAAAAAAAAAAAAATACATCTAAAAAAGCCAGCACAGTTATGGAAAAACATTCTTTGGACAGATGAAACCAAGATCAACCTTCACCATAATGATAAGAAAAAAGTATGGAGAAGGCGTGGAACAGCTCATGATCCAAAGCATACCACATCATCTATAAAACATGGCGGAGGCAGTGTGATGGCTTGGGCATGCATGGCTGCCAGTGGCACTGGGACACTAGTGTTTATCCATGATGTGACACAGGACGGAAGCAGCCAAATGAATTCTGAGGTGTTCAGAGACATACTGTCTGCTCAAATCCAGCTAAATGCAGTCACATTGATTGGGAGGCGTTTCATAATACAGATGGACAATGACCCAAAACATACAGCCAAGGCAACCCAGGAGTTTATTAAAGCAAAGACGTGGAATATTCTTGAATGACCAAGTCAGTCACCTGATCTGAACCCAATTGAGCATGCATTTCACTTGTTGAAGACTAAACTTCGGACAGAAAGGCCCACAAACAAACAGCAACTGAAAGCCGCTGCAGTAAAGGCCTGGCAGAGCATTAAAAAGGAGGAAACCCAGCATCTGGTGATGTCCATGAGTTCAAGACTACAGGCTGTCATTGCCAGCAAAGGGTTTTCAACCAAGTATTAAAAATGAACATTTTATTTTCAGCTTTTTAATTTGTCCAATTACTTTTAAGCCCCTGAAATGAAGTGATTGTGTTAAAAAAGGCTTTATGCAATCTTTTTGTTCAACCCTCTGAATTAAAGGTGAAAGTCTGCAGTTCACCTGCATCAGTTAGTTAATTTAAAATTAGGTGTGGTAATGTACAGAACCAAAATTAGAAAACAGTTCTCTGTCCAAATATTTATGGACTTAGCTGTATGGTTATGCTACTTTTCAATGAACAGTGCATGCTTTGCCTTCCATCAGCACTGACAAAACATGAATAGAACCCTCTAGTAGAAAACTTATTGCATGTTTAAACTTCACTAGGAATCTCTGATTCTTTTAGCTGTATGCTAATGTTTTACATAATTATGTTACACTGCTACTTCACCTTACACAACTTTCCAAAACAAGAGGGGAAAAAAAACTTTGGTTTAACACATCCTAATGATGCAAATTTGTACTCTAAAAGTTGTCTATATTAACTATGATAGGCCAAAAGTATCTGAAGCTGAATAGAATGCTTTTATCTATACATACACCAAGGCTATTCAGAAACATGTTCTACTAGGTTTAGTTAACTGTAGCTAAAAAAAAAAGTGTTAAATTATTTTACCGGTGTCTCACTAGGACGTTTTCCCTTAACTTTGAGGGTAACCCTTCCAAAATGTGACAATAATTGCCTTTTACCTTTTATCAATGGACAATAGAAGTAAATTGTTAAGTATACAGCAATTCCCACTCTCTTCTGTCTGTACAATCCATTTATTGGCAGATGTGTTCTACTAACAAGCACAATACATTTCATATGATATAACTTTATAGCTTCTCTGGCTGCAGTAGTGCAGGATCAAGTCTCTTGTTAAATGAAATAATTCATTACACTAGATGTATTTACCGATTTGTTAATTCTGTAAATCTTATAAAATAGGTTTTTGTGGTAAACAGATATGCCACAGCGTAGACTATCCTCATTATATGGACAAATGTTACACCAATTTGAACTTTTGACATCTCATTGAAAAACATTGGAATTACTATGAAGCTGGTCATCTCTCTGTAGCTTATAACGGCTTCCACTGTTTGCAATGACAGTGATGTCCACATGCTTTTGGCCATGCAGTAGTTGTGGTAGTCAGATGACCACAAACTTGCGGCAATATAGTGTAAATCAAAGCAGTAATGGTAAAATGTGGTAATATTTATTGGCTCCCATTCTTACTTTGTCATCTGGAGTATGCAAGCCATTTATCCATAATTGATCATTCACTTGATGGTCACATTGTTCTTTGTCAATGCTTATTATCTGAATATTTTACTATTTCAACAATATTTTACTAGTCCTTATTTGTACAGTTTCTAATATAAGAATAATACTTTAATGTCCAAAACGCCATGGGAGAGATAAAAAACAATCCCAGTCAGTTAGGATTATCATCTTTTCCATTCTTTGTTTGACCACACACATGACTGAAGCAATCTTAATTTTTTAAAAGTATTATGCACATGAGAACATTGTAAACTTGAAAGCAAATCAGGGTTTTTGTTTTTTTATTTTTTTTCCCCTGTTTTAGCACAAGTAGTAAATTTAGTATCCTGCAGATACCAAGTATAAGCAGTCAGTAAAATGTTATAGGGAGCCAAGTTAAAATGTTGCTGTAGAAAAGACAAAGGAAATTTAAGGTCTCCTGTTAAAAAGAAGAATCAAGCATGTATTTATAGGGTAGTATTCAATAGTACTTTGTATCCAGGCTGTAAAGACACTTCCAGAAATTTTTCAGGTGTATTTTACCTATTGCCGTCACCTTATCGTGAGAAACACAGATTGTTACATTTTCTAGGGTAATATAGGTCTGTTTATTGTGAGGATTGTTAAGGTCTTTAATCTTTTCAATGTTTGGCCAAAATAAGAAGATTCAGCAGAAACTTTCAGTGACGTTCTGCTTTAAAAATATTTGGTAATAGATTTGCCTAAGTGTGACCACCATGTTGGCACCATAGAACATTCATTACATACCCAACAATATTATGTAAGGCTTGTTTTCTTGGCATGACTTTTTAAATGTAATATTTTTCTTGCTAGAATTTCCTAGGTAATACATTCTTTAAATTTCACCAGAGCAATATTGTTTTGATGAGGTTCAGTTAAGGCCGAGGTCAGGGTTAGTTTTGTTAGTCAACTGATTATGTAACAATTGCGGACTTTTTCCTTGATCTGAATTTAGAGCCAATGGAAATAAGTTGAATATACACTGAACATCTGCAGAACTGCTTGCTGATTTTTGCTATCCCTAGCGGCTATCACATACTGTACATGAAGTGAAGGGGAACATTCCAACAGCAATGCAAGTTACTGTAATAAATGACTTGTCTAGTTAATAAAACCAAACTAGTTCTAATCCTGCTCTATCCTTCTCAAACCGGAAAAAAAGGTTTCTCTTACACTTTAGGGGATAAGAGCGTTCTTAAACAAGCCCAAGACAAATCTCACCCTAAAAACATCTTGGAAGCATATCTGTCCTAAGAAAAGAGAGCAGTGCCCTGGAAATGGCTCATTCCAATTCCACAATTTATTCAGATAACTCAAAAATCAAAACTACTAAGCACTTTTTTTATACTGCATAACTCATAATGTCTCGAATTACAGAATATCCTATTATAAATACACACATTTTCACACACAGTTTTTTTTTAAAGTTTTATTTATGATAAAGTTATAGATCACATCAACTTATACTTTAAATCTGTTCGAGTTCATGTGCTTGTAGATTGCTACTCTGAACAAGAACATGAGTGTCAGGTTTAATGTCATTTCTAGGACAAAACGTTGGTTACCATAGAAATAAATGCAATTTTGTGTATTTTTTAAACCCTTCAAAGATGACAAGATGATACTATGTAAGTTGTCTTGCATCTGAAATCCTTGTGCAAGGGAGAAGACACCGGATCCATTTTGCTTGTCTGATATAGTCAGTTATCCCTATGGTTATTAGCTGGTCAAAAGAGTAGGTGGTCTTGTTAGATTTATTTTTTTAAACTATGTTTTGCTCAAAAAAATGCTCTTGGAATAATCCCGGCAACCTTAATTTTTTTTTTTTTTTTTTAAGATTACGTTACTGTGCCTTCCTGATCCCAGTAAAGCTACGTACACACTTCCAATTATTATCGTTGGAAAACTAACGATCCTGCACGATATCTACGAACGATCGTATAGCACCGATCCTGCACATAGAGATAACGACACGATCGTTCGTAGATATTGTACACACAATAGATACGATCGTTTGAGCGATAGAGGAACTATGTGCACGACAGGAAAGTGAACGAATGTTTGTTCATTACGCATGCTCAGCCCATGGACGATCAACGAACGACCGTACACACGAACGATGTTCAGCGATCGTCGTCCAATCCGATCCGCCGGTCCGGTCGTTCGTTTCCAACGACTTTCCTTGTTCGTCGGCGTCGTTGGTTACTTTTTTACGAACGATTTTTTGCCCAATCGATTGTTCGTCGTTCGTTTTGAACGATAAAAATTGGAAGTGTGTACGCACCTTAACTTTACTTGCAGCCACCTGGCTCTGTGTACTTCATGCTGTGCTCTGAAAAATCTCCTTTAGACAGACAAGTATCTCTTTCAGTTAAAGAGCATGTCCCCTGTCTAGAAAGAGTGCTTTCTATTGGTATCCAGTAGAGATTGTCAATAAGGTGCAGAAAATTTGACTTCATGTCCATTGCATGCAAATTGCAGCGTCTTGAAACTGAGCCGATCTGACTCTGCACTTGCAGAGTTTTATTGGTTTACTTTCAAGCAAGATTTGTTTGCATCCCATTGACCTTCTCTAGTGTGCAGTAACAGCTTGCTAACAACAAAGATGTAGGTAAACAAAAATCCAGGCTATTCTGCTGCAAAAAGGAAATAACCTTTTTAAAGGTTATCCATTACTGGTATTTTTTTTATAGGTTTCAGGGACAAATGCATTATTACATTTGTATATCTACAGTGGAGTTGCTTTGAAGTCTAGTTCATATAAAATTTGGCATGTATCGGCTAGTTGTGCCATTGGATGGAATTTCAGTAGTATAAAGTATTTCGGAGTATAAAGGTATTTTGGAGGCCCATTTGAGCTTTTTTACCTGGTCAAAGGTTTTTCTCCCTCTTTTACTTTCATTTTCCATGTTTGTCCTTTGTCTTTTTTCTTAAAACAGCACTGAAAATCTGGATTGTCTGTACCAGAGACACACAC
>NC_092859.1:114779246-114780998 GCF_032062135.1 Pyxicephalus adspersus | reverse complement strand
TATATATATATATATATATATATATACTTACTACTACTTTAAGTTCACATGTTTCTTATGATCACATGGCTGGTGAGCTATGTGCCACGTTTGTTGCTAACTGTATTGTCTCTTCCCATGTTGTTTCTAAATAAAGCTAATCTGAAGAGCAGTTTGTGCAGCTTGCTTTCTCAGACAACCTGCAAAACATTTCTTGGCTTTACAAAAATGTTTAACTCTAATATATCCACAGTTAAATTGAAGACAAACTATCCCAAAAAAGTTACTTATTCTAAGGTCACCCTAAATCTACCTACTTTTCCTCAGCTTAAACGATCACTTATTTTAGCTGTGAAACCTAATTCACCTGTTGAGATGCAAAATATCCTATGCACTGAAATTTTGGTTCAGAAATACAATTTTCCATACTATAACTCCTTGGCACATGAGATTGATCAGAATCTTTGAGCAATGGTGACAAGATATTCAGTGGCTTTCTGTGTGCTTGCTTTTCTTATTGTCCAGATGTTTGCTCATCAAACAGTTCAGCAGCAGGGAAACTTCAAAAGCTGCCCCTGAATTATGCAGAACAACTTTATGTGTATGATCAGAGAGGCTTTAAAATGCAAGCTGCAGAGTACAGTCTGCTTTTGAAGCCCATTTTTCAGCGCAAAATGAAATTGTACCTCCACTATATGCACAATTCAAACCAGCTCCACAGAGCAAGAATTATTCCTAACTGTTCCATATTGCCTTGTATTGTGGTCTGTCCATTTTATACCTTGGTTTAACTGCCAGGAGTAGACTCCCCTTAGTAGTTTCGATGTACATGCAAATGTCAGATAGAGGACTGAGCTACTCTAATATGTACTAAGTAATAAGTTCTTTCTCTGTATTGCATTTGGAGCACAAAGCAATTTTTTGTGCTCATTTACTTTATTTCTTTTCTTATCTAAATATTTGTTTTAGTTAAAAATTCTTTATGCTTATATAAAGCAATAAAAGAACAAACTATCTGTCTTCCTGAAGGGTTGGTTGAGTGCTATGAGACTGAACAACTTTGCTGATTTTTCTGTAAAATGTATATGAATTTTGTGCCCCAGCTTCAGCTACTGTAAAGGTAAGGGACGTGTGCATGAACTGGCCACAGTCTTATTTTAACCTATAACTTGAACAATACAAAGCCACAGTACCCATATAAGCCAAAAATTGATATAGGATGGTGTATTTTGTAGGAAACGGTAGTCTTTTGCCTGTGATTGTGTTTGACATTGTGTTTGACGCTTTCCTAAATGTAAATTTCCTAAATATTTTTAAAATGTATTTTTAAAAATATGCCCGCTTGATACATGTTCCAAATTTTTATTATAAATGTTCACAATATTTGTTTTAGGTACATTGGCGAAGCAGGATTTGGCTTTCCAGTGCATGTTCTACGTTTTATGGGGCCAAAGGCTATTAGAGAACAGCACAACATATAGTATAGATAAATATATCAGTTGGTTTTCTGATCTCCGTAATCACTGTGGAAGCATGGTGAGATTTCAGACCACTTTCTTGTTCCAGGCAGGAGCCATCCAGGATTGGAATTCATGACTTTTTGAATTTAACCCCCTAACCGCTAAGCCCGTAATTTCTCGCACTAAATATTTTTGCTCTTTTGGTTAACCCCGTATTTTTTTCGCCTACACTAAAATCCCCACTTACCTGGTCCCGCTGTGCTAATCCAGCGTCGGTTCCGTGTTCCAGCGTCGGGTCCATGTTCCAGCGTCG
>NC_092859.1:114776767-114778194 GCF_032062135.1 Pyxicephalus adspersus | reverse complement strand
AAAAAAAAAAATTTCATGAAAACCTGTGACGCTTTTGGAACAGAAATCTAGAAATCAGTGTAACGCTCAGGTGGTTAATGTTTTGTAGCCAAAACTTTATTTTGTGTATTTTTGTTTTGGATAGAGTAAAGAAAGGTTAAACCACAAGCCTGGTAATCATTTGCTCTTTGCACTCTTGCATAAATATTCTTTTGCTTTTTGCCTTAGACACACAACAGGAAGTTGAAGAAAATGGCCTAAAATCCCTTCTTATGTAATTGTTACTAGAGCACATGTCCACATTATAAGATTTACCCTTATCTTTTGGTCTGTGGTCTCTTTTGGTTGGAGCAAAATGTTTTTCCACAGTAGGCTGTAAGAGATTACAAAAAATGCAATCTCGATAATCGCTGTATGTTTTGGGTATGCTGACCCTTTTAGTGAATTTAAAACCAGTAGGATGCTAAAGTTTAGTTGCCCCTTCACAGTTGCCTTGTTGTAGACTAAGTTTCTACTCCATGAACACTGCTAAGAAGAAATTAGCTGGTTTTGTTTTATAAGGATGTGGGGTATTATGATCTGGTCTGGTGGTGGCTACCTCTTTAAGGGTTAGCAGTAAGTAGTATGTGTCTCTAAATAACAGATTTCTGAAGCTGTACCGCTGTATACATCCAGTAGAGCTTGGAGACTTGGCACTTTGTACTGCATGGCAGACTTTGAATGGGAGCTGCAGACAATGTTATCGCCCTCTCACAGTCTGTACAGTACAGTAACTTGAATAAGGCAAGATTTCTTGTGAGACTGAGCTGGGAGTGAGAACCCAGAACAATTCTCTACTAGTATTGTGCATCTTGTAGCAGGGGATGCTGCTTTGGTAGTTTTTTTCAGTTTCTAGACTTTAGGGCTGCCTTACATTCAGTAAAACACTGTCCCTAATTAATTGTGTGTGAGAGATTTTTTAACTGCTAAATGCCTGTACCAAAAACTAAAATAAGTTGCATAGCTGTCATTATTACAAAGGTGAACAGTCTGAGCATGTTGACACTTTTATAATAAAAACATTGTACAGTTGTTAGTCATATTGTTACTTTTACTATCCTATGGTTGGTTGTCTTTCACCAATAACCTTCCTTTTCATCCCTAAACTGGTATATTTACCCAAATATTACACGCACATGGCTCACTGCTATGCTTAATTTTTCTAGTGCAACACTAGACAAAAAGCCAACTGCACTTAATACTTTGCTCCCTGAATCCCTCCCTAGGTATTTATTGACTAGGAGTTTAAGTTTGAAATGGTTTTTTTTTCAAGTCGTAGCAGAATTGGTTAATGGTGTAGGCGGACTGAATGCCAGAATTGCATTACTGCTGTTCACAAATAGCATATATATACACCGTCATGTTAACCTATCTTGCATTTCACTGAATTTCAAAGTTTTTTTTTTTTT
>NC_092859.1:114762548-114773164 GCF_032062135.1 Pyxicephalus adspersus | reverse complement strand
TGAGATTTTTTTAATCAGCCATGCTTGTGACCAAGTTAGAAAGCTTTTTTCAGCAATTGGAAGTTCTAAGCTAGAGTTAATCTAACGGCTCCAGACACATTCATATACTGCTTTTAATGTGCTGGTGTTCATTTAGTAGTAACATAATTATTTGTTTTAATTCCTCTTATTATCTCAAATCTATCTTTTATACCATTACATTGCACTAGCTGAAAGTTGGCATTAGACTTGCAGTGGGAATTCCTGTCCATTTTAAGATTAATTGCTCTAGAGGAAGAATAAATGTATCACATATGGTTACTAATCGAATAGAATGGGTCCAAAGAACAAGATAAAGTAGAACAGTAACACAACAGCTGTTTGTATCTTAAGTTGTTTTGAAAGATCTGGTGACATTCGATTATCAGAATCTTATTTTTGAAAAGTAAATGTTAAGATTTGACTACAGTAAATTCTTGGTTTACTGTATATGTAATTTATGCTGATGGATTGTTGAACGTTGATATTTTACATTAGAATATTGTATCTCTAATAAAGATGTGAGAAATTTTGATGTCTTCTGCAGTGTTTTCGTTCACATTTGGCCTATTAGAACATATGCAGTATTTGTTGCATTCAAGGCATGCATTCAATAATTTGACAGCACCCAATCAGTCTTTTAAGCCCACTAATGGTTGGTGTCATAGCTAGTCACATATGCAGCACCATGGAAATTGCAGTTCTTTTTCTTGTTGTGGTGCATCAACATAATACTGACCGTTCTCCTGAACTCCCTGAAAGGGTTTTAACTTAGTAAAATTTCCTTTAGCCATGTATCTATATAGCTTCTATGATATGGATATCAACATTTTTTCTTTCATCATCCAGTAAGTTTTTTTTTTTTTTTTTCCCCCCATTAAAGTAAAAAATGGCAATAACAGTCATGTCATTTTTATCTCTCTGTAATGCTCCCCATACGTGTAGCTATTTTAATTAACCTCCATATGTTTCTTTGCAGGATACCCAAAAGGCAAAACAATTTCTTCCCTTCCTGCAGAGGGCCGGTCGTTCAGAAGCCATTGTAGAGTATGTATTCAGTGGTTCCAGACTCAAGCTGTACATGCCCAAGGAAACCTGCCTTATTACCTTTCTCCTGGCTGGTAAGTTAATTCCCCAAATTATTCAATCTAATGAGTGCCATTGGATGTCCGTGGTGCCAAACATGGTTTACATACGCACTTTATTCCCACCGGTCATGGTTTCTAGATGTTTTAATATATACGTAGTAAACATGTAAATTTCACAACCAGGATATCACTATATCCTTTTATAATGTCCTGTAAAGAATTATTTTCTTATCTTGTACGTTCCTCCTTTGGTCCTCCAAGCATTCCCCTTTGAGTGACACACGGCTCCCTGCGAATGTGTGGTCCAGGGTCTGTTCATTTAGTGGTCCTCGACCTGCAAAAGTTTGGGGACCACTGCTCTAAGGTACTACTTTGCCTGGCAGCATATGGCTTCTGGACTTGCATGGCAGCTTTGATGGCATCAAATACTGTAACACAGATAGAGGGTTTAGTGTATCTAATTGACATTTAAATGCTGGAGCCAGTACATAAAAAACATTTTATTCCCACTACAGACCAGCAAAAACAAAACAATTTTTGTTTTAATGGGACTGGTTCAGAACTTCTGGCAATGTTTTTGGTACCTTCATTTCCCAGTAACAATCTCACATTGCTTTTTTCAGATTTTCCAAGGAGAAAATTTGAGGAAAATGTAATTAGTGGATTCACAGGCTAATATGAAACCTGACCAAACTGTAAAATCTTATCCACTGTATTTATAACTTAAAATGTTTTTCTTTATAGAAGGCTACCTGACATATTTCTGTTGTAAGATTTGGCATTATCAAAAAAAAATTCATTGGCATACAGTTATCATTTTACACTCCAACAGATAAGCTAGGGGTGATCCTCCAGAAAAATATTACTAAAAAAATGTATCTGGTTACAGGAAACCCCTTAGGAGGTAGCTGATAATTGAGGGAAAGTAGTATATACAATCTGATTGGGTGTTCCCTGTGTGTTCAGTTTTGCATTTTTGCATCTGAAAATACCAAATATACTAAAGGTGACCATCATTGACTATCTGCTGCGCTTTATAATCTGTGAAAATTGTGCAGTGTTAATGCTGTTATTTATCAAGCTAATCCATTTATTGTTGTATAAAAATGAAGGCAGTTCTAAATATTGTTAAAACATTTACAATGTCCAACATTTTGAGCTTGAGAGATCTTACTGGTACAGCTGATATGAAATGTTCTTTCCATAGTACACAATTCTCAGAGAATGGTCCTTGGTCCATCACATGATTATTCTACTTAATTTGTGATGATGACTGATTTTAACTACTTTTTTATGCTGTAATTTTAAGGCATATTTATAACATTAGTCCTGGGCTCCCTAAACAAATTATGGAAAAAAACAAAAATGTTTTATTATATTTTCTCAAACTGTCAAAAAAAAAGGATTTCCGTGCAGCAATGGAAATAGTACACACAGTATGTCCCTAGTCTTGCAAGGTTATATGCTACAGTAGAGGTACACGGGTGAGCAGGTTTCTCTTTTTGACAAAAGGTTTGGGAAATGTTTTTGTGTTTCAAAGTAGAAATGGTGCATCAATTCTAGAGGAACAGAAGGTATATCTGGGCTGTTTGGATTTTGTTTGTACAGAAAGTGTACTAGGATTAGACTATTGTGCTTGTTCTGTTTTGGGTATTCCATACAACTTGTGTTAACATTGTGTACTCATTGTATGTTAGCAATTGCAGCACCTGAAATTGTCTTTTCTTTTACAAGCTTTATCTCCCTCCTGATGTCAGTAGTGTTTTAAACAACTGCTGGTGTTCAACCTCTTAAGGCACAGTTGCATTCCATAAATCCAGTTCTCTTAAATATAAATTGTTCTACTACACTAAATTCATTGTGGTTGAAAGCATCATCCTTGCTGCACTTTTATGTGCATTTAATATTTCTCAACCAGCCATGACCAGTAAGCGACCTGTTGATTGCCCCAGAATCATTTTCAGTTTCTTCACCAGAGGAGGAAAACATTCTCATTTCTCTCCTGCTGGCAGTCTAATCAACTTAGCCGTATTTGCTGGATCACAAACCAACCAGATTGTCTTTCAGAAGAGCCTCTTTATGTTTTCGTTTGCTTAGTTTCTGGTCATTCATTCTTGTTCATTTTTTTTGGTTTATTTACAGCTTAAGCGGAAATGACGATATATGAATTTGAAAAGGATATATGTAAATTTTTTTTCTCATCCCTTTTCCTGAAAGTTCAACCAGAATTTTCACGATACTTACTAGCTTGCTGGTTGGGTATGAGTGGCAGCAACACACTGTAATGTCATTAACTCAGCTTTCCTCCTCCTGTCTTACTGGCTTCTAGTGACTTTTACGGAAAAAAATAATTCATTTCTAGATTCAATGCAGCACCTGTGGCAAAACCTAGGTGTGAATGGGTCTCTTTTTTTTTTTTTTTTCCTTTTACATTGAACTACAGCCAGGTGCACTAGAATAGAATGACATTTTGAATAGCAATGCATTTTAATCCAACCAAATGCATGAGTTTTGCTACATAATGAACACATTTTGAATAGGACCCAAAGAAATACACAACTGCACTAAACATTTCAATGTGTAATATGAGGGCTGCCTGATGCCCGCCTGATGCCCAGAAGATCTTAAGACTGCTATATGAATCACAATACTGAGACATTAGGCATCCAAAATTTGTGTTTTCTATATTCAAGTAGTAATTCAGCATGGATTTTCTGCTCTGGTAGTGATGTTTTTCTTTGTATTTGTACAGGTAAATAGGATAGGCACGTAACCTTTTGTTAGACACACTTTTCATTTTTCCTTCATTCATATATTCAATGCTTTTAACAGCCTTTGTGCCAAGCTGTTTTATGTAAAAAGTTATTTATTGGAGATGTAGCATGCAAATCTTTTACATTGATTTACTACTTGAGTTAAAACTTGCGTATCTTCTTAGAATAATTTTCATGTTTACCTGTTGAAAATGGCACATTTTCTCCCAAGATGTCCCTGTACCCAGAAATATTTTGCCAGTATTTTGATTGCTGTAAATAGAAGCTGTGCCCTAAATTGGGGCAGAACTCATTTTTTAAATACTTCTGATTATTAAGTGAAGCACTTGTGTGACCATAAACTGTTATCACCTTGTACCCATCAATTACATTTGTACTTGGGAATCTTTAAACCATATTTTTGTGGGCTTTGGCCACTCCCCGAGACATGGGGATAAAGCTGTTGAAAAAAACCAAAGCAAAGAGATGGCGGAATGTTCCTAAGAGTCAGTGTAATATCCAATGTAGACTTTTTATTGTAGTTTTTTTTTATTATCTTGGTCTTCAATATTTAATGTCTACCGAAATAGAGTTCACTCGCTTTTCTCATGTTAAAAGTGATTGTAGCATTTTTTTCTTTCTTTACTACTGTTACTACTGTTAGTCTGTCTTCCATTTTTTTTCTCTGTCCCATCCCATTCTCGGTTCCTACTGGGCCCTATATACGCCATTACTGCATTCTGCTCCATCTCTTCCTTTATCCTCCTGTGTATTATACATTTGTGCTGTCCTCGCACCCAGCTGCCAGCTAGATTGTGGTTGTGTATGTTTTTCTTTTTTGCTATGCAGCTATTTACTCATTTCTGCATGCTCATAGCTTCCCTCTGGGCACATGGGATGGATGGAGGAGAGGGGACATGGTGATTTGTTCAGTCAGCTGCTGAGTTTACTCCAGTGGGAGGGAGACATAGTAACTCTTTCATGTCATTAATGAGTCTGCAGGAAAGTTTTACTACATTTTGATTAGTCTGAATCAGCATATGATATTGAACTGGTACATATTTCTTGTGTGTAGTAAAATGTGCACTTTGTAGCCAGTATTATGTAAATATATAAACCATTGCAGGATGGAGGTTTGTGTTCTAGGTTCTATATTATCTACTTGTAAGTTCTTTCTAGGTCACCCTGATTGCTTAGATTTTGGGGTCTTACGAACAAGGATGACTATACCTAATCTATCTAGCATTTATTTAAATACTACTTTATGTCTGCATTTAGTGAGTTTTTAAATGGTAAAATGCCCACGAGACTCTATACCAGGTACCTCTATTTCCCAGCATAAATTTCAGTTTGTTTTAACAGCAGGCCAAAAATATTGGGCTTTGTACAACTGCAATTTCAGCCAGACCTCCAAAAGATGAGCTTGGTCTGGTTTGTGTACCTCACCCCCCTATTGCTGTTACCGGACAGTTTTTACACATAGTTTTTGTTAATTGTTCATAACTGTGGACTGTATTTTTCTTTGCCATTCATAAAATTGTAATGTAGAACCTCGCAGCGCTAACTCTTAGATTTTGACAGTTTACTTGCTTGTGATGTTTTTCCTATTTGCTGTTGTGAATGGTGCACCACTTGCCAAGCATTATGCACAATTGAAGCAGTTTGCACACAAAAGTGTCTAGTGCCATGCAAATGGTGATGAATTCTACTTGGGAGTCTTTGTAAAAAGACTAAAGTGTACTATGGGACTTTATACTCTTTCACTATTGGTGTCGCATTAAACAAAGAATATGTATATATATGTGTGTGTTTTCCCATTTTACATTTATTGCATATCAATAGGATCTCACATTGCTGTTCATTTACTAATTTACTAATAAGGTTAATGCATATATGCCTATGACCTAGTGGCAATGTTATTATGTGGTTGCTGCATTCTTGTCACTGTACACAACACATAGGAACAGGGCTTTCTAGCTGTACACACTGCTGCAGTTCTCACTTACCAAATTGTTTTCTGTTTTGCAAGGTCATGGTGACTGGTTGCTCAGATACTGGCGAAGGTATTTTTTTATACAAAAAAGTGGCAAATATCTAACTATGCTTGCCAAAAAGCATGACACATTAAGGGAAAATGTATGTTTTAGGCAAAAACTTTGCTCTTCCAGAGCTGTGGTTCTAATGAATCAGCCAGACGTTGGTGTGCTTGTGTTCCCTGTGTTTCCATCCTTAATTAAGCAATTATAAGGTCTGCTGCTACTCACAAATTCCTTTTGCTTTCTATAATTGGATAGCATTTTTATGCAAATTCAGTTTAAGGGGACAATTTGAAATTTTTGGATCTCCACGATGAGTCACGCTCACTCTGCTTTATTCTGCACAAAATTAGCCTTGTTAAGGCAACATGATACAGAGCAATTAACCTAGTGTAAGAGACAATGCTGCAAAGGGGTTCCTTTCATGAGAAAGCAATATGAAATTATTGTAATGATGCATGGAGGGTGTGGCTGAGAGGAATGTTTCGGCGGGTTTGACAATTGTAAGTATTGTAAGTGACAGGAATATATTTATGCTGCATTACCATTTTTCAATAAATATATTCCCATAATGAGGCTGTTGGCATTTTTAATAATAATTTCTTTTACAATAAATCTTTGTGGTTATAGCAGATCTTAGGCTGGGTCTACATGGACGTTTTGTAAAAAGGCATGTAAACGTTCCTACTGCGTTTATAAGCGTTTTTATGCACTTAGGCTGGGTCTACATGGACGTTTTGTAAAAAGGCATGTAAACGTTCCTACTGCGTTTATAAGCTTTTTTATGCATTTATTTTAACTAGATAAAAATAAGGTGAAATCTTGTGGTATATGAAGTCCGTTCATCACTTTATTGCTACTTTTCAAACCAGTGCTAGCATAGCAAAAGCAGTCTTCAATTATTTTTTAGGCATGATTGTTCAACAGTTGTGTAGCTTCACACATTTTCCTTAACCATATGTCATTACAGTTTATAAAGAGAGTGACAACGTTTAAATGTTAGCTATATGAAGTTGCCCCTTATTGCCTTATATAATTCCTTGTTATTTTTGTTGATAAAGCTAAAATGTAAACCCAAAATCTCATGCAATCCCTGTAAAATGGTAATGCAATTTCACGTGGTTTTCAAAATAAAGGCTTTAATATATTTGAAGATCCTGCCATGAGGGTCCCTGTAGAAATTCATTATTTTTCCACTAGCATACAAAGTGTGTATCAAGCAACCAAGCCATTAGTCAAGAAACATGTTCTTCCTGGCTTAGGGCTTGGGTTCTCGAAACATGCAAGTGTGTCAGGTTGAGTTTATATTTTACTAAAAGAAAATGTTTACATGTTCAAAAATAAAATCTGGTATGTGCCTTGTGGCCCAATTCATTAGTCTCCTAAAGCTGTAATATTCAGGATCACAGTGTAAACTGAGTGCTGTAGGCTTTAAATAAAGTTCTAGCCTAAATATTTCAACATAAAAAGGCTTTTTCTGAAAAGCATAAATCACAACACAAATGTAACACGGCTTCTTTTCAGCACAGTTATATATCTAACAGAACTTGGCCCACCAGGAAAGGTCAGCAAGCGTCACCACAACAATCTCACTTTATAAATGAATAGGTAGGTCATACCTACCATGGTAAAAACTCACAAGATGATCAACTTTCATAACTGGAAATTCTTTTTCAGGTGGTGCAAATCTTTAGGATTTCACCCTTGTACCTTAGCCATTCTCCAGATCTTTCAATTAATTATTCTTACATTGGTTTTATCTTTGTTTTGTTTCAAAGTATTTTGTTTTCAATTTCCTTCATTTGTACCTCTATATTTAGGAAGGTATTCATGTTCTTTTTTAGTTCATAGTTCACTGTCCTGATGGAACCTACATCTGCTTCTTTCTGTTCTTTAAGGCTCATTTGAACCATTCTTTTGTACGTTTTTTTAATTTTTTTTTTTTTACAATGTCAGAACTACTTGGTTTTTATTTCTTTGTCTGACCTCTGTTGGGTAGGTAAAGCTGCTACTTCGGTCCACAGCTTTACAAAAATTTACAAAGATGGGTTTATTAGTTACTTCAGTAAATGTGAGCTTTGACTGCAAAGTTTTACAGGCAGCAATTTGGTCTTCTGCCTAATAAACGCTCTTATCTGGCTTTGTGCAGTTTGATTTCTGGATGTGCTACCCCACTGCTTCTCCCTTACTTTGTGCCTAGTGTTCCACTCCTGTATATGATGGCAGAAGCCTCTAGTCTCTTGATTGATCTTCATTCATGGGCTGTGTTTCTCGGTGAACCTCCGAGAAAAGAATACAATGAGGAGTACAAAAAAACTTTTTTTTTTCCACCCAATGGTAGAAAAACCTAAATCTTTACTTTCAGTGAAAACATACAATTAGGAGCTCAGAGTGGACCTTCAACCATGACTGGTAAAAGAAACAAAACCTTTATATATTTATGTGGGAAAAATGAAAAGTAAACCATTGTCATGTGACAGGCCACGTCTAAATCACCTTCTGATTGCTAGAACAGGAAAGGCCTCTGCGTGGTGCATTGCGCTAACATAGACTCCTTCACATGTTCTTGTAGTTATAAAGTGGGGGGATCATGAAGTCAGAATTGCTGGGATAACAGCAACTTCAGTTGGCTGCATCAAGAGTATTTGGTATTTACTGCTTTACACAACCAGAGGAAGCACCGCAGGGGGTTACATGGACATTAGATTTGGGTATTTGTAGTTATTTTAGGCTTTTTAGGAATGCATACAGACAGCCTAGCAGTGGGACGTAGAAATTGGTTTTGTTTGGCCTGGAGTTCAGCTGTGTAAGTAAGTATGCCTTTGTCAATTACATGATGCTTCAGTTTTTTTTTTGTAGCAATAATGATAATGCATTTATAGACAAGTTAAAATTGGGTCACTATGAAACTGATTTACCTTTTTGGCATGTCTTGTTCTGGGGAACTCCTCCTGTGTAAGATCTCTGAGTATGTTACACACAGGGAAGCCCTCTTTGTGTCTGCAGTGCTGTGTGCCTCCGAAAAGTCTTGTCTGCGGATGTAAAATAGAATGTGCTTTAATACCTGCTAATGGACAGCTCTGGGCCGCGCTAAAGTTGCTAGATGTTATATTTAATCCCAGTTTCCATGGAAACAAACATCATTGCATTCTCCCTAATCACAGGTTTGACTTTATATGGAAAAAAGTCAAGTTAACAAAAAGAAATGTCTCCCAAACCAGACTTTCCTAAAGCACTGGTCATTTTACAAATACATTCGTCTAGCGATCAGATCATTTATATAAGTATAAAAAAGTACCACCTTGGCTAGTGATCATTTGCTTATGATATTGGACTAAGTAACTGAAATGAGGTCCAGTGTTCTCCCCAGAAATTTTTTTATACACACTGGATACATTTCATTTTTTTTTTAAATAGTAATCCGAGCTCTGTGCTATGAGATGGGGGCGGGGCTGCCTGTGTCTCTTTCACATGTAGGCTGAGCTGCGGGCTCACCTCTCCAGCAGCAGCAATCCTCTGAACGGATGACACACAGCAGCCTGAGATCTGTGCAATCCGAGGAGGAGAGCTGCCGAGAGCTGGGCGGGGTATTCAAATCAGCCGGGCGGAGCAACCGGCTAAAAACCTCTGGGGAGAACTATGGAGGTCTTTCTAACTTGTGTTATTGACATTTATCTTATCTTCATCAACAAGACATTTCCAAGCAGAGATATGACACTCTTCTGGACCATTCTCTGTGAATCATGGAGATGGTTGTGTTTGAAAATCCCTGATCATGCACGGTTTATGAAATCCTTAAACTAGTTACTCAGGCACCAAAAACATGCCATATTCAGTCACCTAAATCACATTTCTTTCCCATTCTGATACTCCATTTAAACTTGAGCAGGCCATCTTGCTGAAGTGTACCTAGTAAAGTGGCTGGTGAATGTGTGTGTTCATTTATGTTCTATGTTGGAGAGAACATAAGTTCTTCTTCCCCTTTGTGTTACAACAAAGAAGAGCAGTATTCTGCTTATACACTTTAGTACTATTCATCCTATCCTGCATTGCACACTACATTTACTTTGGTAAACTAGCAAATAAATGCTTTCAATATAGACAAACGTCTGTCAATTTAAAATCTGATCTTTACATCCTCTGACCCAAGGTCCAGTTTTTGTACTTGCCAGATATGCAGACTTTTCATCTGCTCCCCCTATTTATTGTAATATGATGTATTTATAAACATTGTATGTGACATTTAGCTTCCATTCATTGAAGGTAAATCTGATCAATGTTTTTTTTAAGTTTTAAAACTTTTTTTTTTTTTTAAAGATTTGTAGCATTCAGTTGATTAGTAAACATAGACAATGTTTTACCAATGTTTTATCAATATTTTTCTTTTTACGCTGCGTCTACACAGACAGTTTTAAAAACGCATTTAAACATTCCTACCATGCATTTTTATGTACTATATTACAAACGTTGTTTAATGCAAAAAAAACTTTTGTCTATAAAATGTTTTACCACAATTTGCTGCGATTTTACACAAGTGTTTATAAAAGTTTTACTTTTTATCCTTTCAGGGGATGAGTACAGAAGTACATAAAACCCTTTACTCGTTAAAGGGTTAAAAATGTGTAGAAAAAAAAAGAAACTTTTATTAAAGTTATTTGTTAAATATGTGTGTTTTGTTTAACTGTGTGAAACTTGTGACAGTGTGGGATCCCCAGGCACTA
>NC_092859.1:114759191-114760490 GCF_032062135.1 Pyxicephalus adspersus | reverse complement strand
TTTTTTTTAACCATTTGGCTGACCCATATGGAGGAGGATGTGACGTGCTCTGTGTGAACAGTAGGTGTGTTTGCTT
Organism: Pyxicephalus adspersus; assembly: GCF_032062135.1. Taxonomy (NCBI): domain Eukaryota; kingdom Metazoa; phylum Chordata; class Amphibia; order Anura; family Pyxicephalidae; genus Pyxicephalus; species Pyxicephalus adspersus. The sequence continues at coordinate 114,760,414 of NC_092859.1, read as the reverse complement.
GGTCCAGACCACAGCTTTGCTTTAGCTGTTCAGCTGGGCTGAAGAAGTGAAAAGGGAAATATTTGCGTCAATAGAGGTCTGCATTAATGTGTGCTTGTTGCTTTTTTTAACCTTGCAAATTCATCAGAAATTGTCAAGATGAATAAGGGAGTGATTTATAATTCAGTGAATGTAACTTTTACCAAGGTTTTACTGTAGGTGCACCTTTTTTGTGGTTTAAATTGACTGATTGCTTGGTAGATTCACTGTTTTATAAATACTTAAAAACAAGGATTTCAGTATAATCTGACCTTGCACTTATTTAATCAATGTGTACTTGAAAAAGGGTTTATTTAATTGGTAACATCTCGGTTTCTTCAAAATGTTGTAGTGTATTTGTCAGGTAGACTTGCTTTGTGTATTTGGATTTTTTCCCTGCCGTCTGTGAATTTATTAATAAAAGCAAGATTAAGAACTTTCTGGTTATTAAGATCTTGTGAAGATTATCAGCAACCATTTTGACATATTTCATCACCCTTTACATACATGCCAGAATTTTTTGAGCCTGCTCATTATCTTCTATACTGGCTTGCTCACAAGAGAGCCTGTATATTTTTTTAGTGTGGGTTCTTACAATGAAGTATGCAGGCTAGATGATGAAAAGCAAAGATAATTAGCTGGTAGAAGAAAAAAATGCAAATCAATAGAGAAGGGGAGAGAGAATTTGGACAGTGTCAGCAGTGATCCAGCTTTATATAGATCCTGTATTTCTTCCAGAATACTGAATGGTGCTTTTATTGAGGGTGACTGAATAGAGAAGTGTGAGGTATTTAGGCTTTTCAAATACGCTATTGCATTGGAACAGCAGCTGCACTGTGCCAGATTCTTTCTAAAGCACACCCAGAATCCTTCACTATCCAACATTCCTGCACAACCTTAACCCCTTAACCAGTTGGATTTTGGGCTGCTTAAAAATATTTAAAAAATTTAAAAGTTTGTGAAGATTTGAAACCCAGCAAATGAATATTAAAAAGCTCTCTAGTCTGCATGAAAGTTTTAGGTACATTTGACAACAATCCCACTACATATTAGGGGTTTATATCTTGTTTAGTTTGGTTGTAGGGACTTGACTCCCTCATTCCTGGATCCTGCAGAAGCTGGTCTTCCTTTCCAATCCATTACCACTATGTAGGCATGCCCTTGACATCTTCAAAGACCGCTGGCCCTGCATGGTATGCAATGAA